>NC_142616.1:48698467-49002584 GCF_059453375.1 Lepisosteus platostomus
AATTGTCAGTTAGTGTATTTACCAACGGCCATGTGTTCCTAACAGCTAAGCAATCTTTGTTAGACTAAGAAAACCCTTTTCATTTTTTTAAATTATTGAATAAGAGGTTTATATAATCAATGGTCAATACCAGTATTGTATGACTTCATTGTAAATCTATACCTACTGAGCAGAAGATCTTTACAGAAGATTTAATGTAATTCAAATAATTTCAGCAAGAGCCTTTTCTTTTCTCTTTCATTTGAAAATATAAGGTATGCTGCCTATGGGTTGTTTATGTCTTTAGTGATGGTTTAATTATTCTTTCTTTCAGAATAAAACATGCAAACATTGTCACGCTCGAGGACATCTTCGAGAGCAAATCCCACCTGTACCTTGTCATGCAGTTGTAAGTGCTGTTCTTCTCTTTTGTTTTAAGCTTTTCTTAGCTACAGTAGATTGAAAGTCTGAAATCATAATGTTTTAAGATTTTTATGTGATCATATATGGGCAGTTTGTATGTTGTATAAAAACACACAATAGTGACAGAGTGAGAGACAGGACCATCTGAAAATGTTGATTCACCAGGCCTTAGTAAAATGAATTAATTTCCAAGGATGCCCAATATTAAGGTAAGTGAGAGTAACACTTACAAATGTAAAATTCAAAAGAAGAATTGAAAGAGAAGATGCAAGAGACTCAAAATAGACCAGATTTTAAGAGATTCATTTATGTAAATGACACATTTTTGTGTGGAATCCTCTTGGATGGAAGACTGCTGCAGAGAGGTGTAGTGAAAACTGTGGCTTTGCATCACAGATGGTATTACGTCTGTCAAGGCAGGTAGTGGAGAGAGCCAGGGAACAGTTGGCTCCCAGTTTGGTGTGGCATATAATTAGTTACACAGACTTCTGCTGATTCTTTCCACCCACTAAAGGAAACAATAGCATGATTGTGTTTGGAGAGTCCTCCTGATGCCCTTGTGCTTTGTCAGAGTCCTTTCTTTGTTTAGCCTTTCACGAAAGACGGGAGTAGTAGTACGAAAGGGCCACAAGGGGTGCTGTCAAGTGCACATTTCTCATGTATTGCTTTGTGGTATGAGTGTAACAGTGGACAATTTTTCTCTTCTATGCCACCACTGGTGTTGATGCTTTTAGAGATGCTATTGTATTTCTCCCCTGTTTTAGATCTCCTTAATGAGTGGTGAAGTGTGTTGACATGATAATGGTGTTTTATAAGCTGTGGTGGCAATTTTCATTGAGATCCATGGGTTATATCTTTTGGAGTTTGCTATATTTTCTGTTAAAAATGCAATATTTGTTCTTCCAGGTCCCTGGAAGATTACTTATCTTTACTGATTTCCCATTGCATAAAAAATAGAAGTATTGAAAACATTACACTATGCAGAGATCACGAATCACAATCAACAGTATCACAAAATCTTTACCATTTTAAGATAATTACTGCAATTTAAGAATGAATAGTTTAAGTGAAACTAATTTGCACTGACTTCTTATACAGTTTATATTTTCTATTTCAATCTGTTTTGCAGTTTTACAATGCTAGATATATCAAAGTTACATAAAAGTTAATTAAGATGAATACATTAATTAAGATTAATTCAGACTGAAGGTAGATCAAAGAAAGGTAGATCTTTGGTAATCATATTTCCTTTTTCAGCTGCCTTTGTCAGCAACCTGTAGTATTATTGTCATATTTGCATACATAATGGAAAAAAAGCATTTTGTGGTATCACCAGTTCCATTTCTGATTTGTCAGGCAGTGGCAGGCAGTATTGACAAAGAAAATCTTCAAAAGATAAGATTCTAATTAGGAACATTAGAAAGCTTCTGATGGCACAGGTGCTACAAAACCATTTTCCTGCCTCACAGAGATCCAGAATCCCAGATTGACAATGATGTTTGTGGGCAATGAGCCACAAATCTGCATTCAGCTGACAGCCAGAATAAGAATTAATGTTTGGTGTTTTACTGTACTGAGATTTAAAGAGCCTCTGGGGAGAGTGTTCGAACGAGTCCATGAATTAATTACTGATTGTCTCTGCAGCTCTGTCCACTTAATTATCCTTCCTTCAGCAGTAATATTTCCCTGGAATCAAAGCAGTCTCTCTCCCAGGAGCTGGGGGCTGTGCTGAGCCACCATACTGCCTGTTAGAAGAGTTTGGAATAGGGGTGGGGATGACACTTTTTTTTAAATCTAGCAATCTGCTATTTTTCCTGCAGAAGAGAGCATGGCTAGAGCCTGAGCATGTCACCAGCTGTAGGCAATTTATGTATATTATACCTGTGTAGATAATGTGAAGATGAGAAATTTGTGGGAGGTAGTCTGACCACTTTGTCCAATACAGAGTCATGGCAATCTTCAGGTCTTAGAATTGAAAATAGTAGATTTTCCATGATTTTATATGCTTTTAAAAGTGCAAAAGTATTTAAAATCAAGTGTAAAAGTAACTAAAAATGTGGACTCTGCAAAAAGGTTTTAGACGCAGTCAGAGGAGTTACAATATACAGTATGTACTGTCTGTTGCAAGCATCAAGAGTTTACTCAAAGCATCCAGTTATCTTTTCTACAATTATTTCAACTTTGGCAGTTATTAATGCAGCTTATATTGAGTAAGAAGAAACCAACCTTGTCATTTAGCAAAAATCTCAAATTTGTGTTTATTTTCAAAACATGGACAACAACAACTTAGTATCAACTAGACATGACCAGCCATTATGAAGTTTAGTAGCTATCTTAATACAAAATAACTACAGTTTCCATAGCAGATTGCCAGAAAATGTTTCTACATATACAGTAGAGGAAAGGAGTTGGAAAATCAAGCAAAAAGACTTTTGCATACAAGTGAATAAGCCATTAATTTAAAAGTGCAAAAAAAAGATAATAATACACTACTGTATATGTTTAATATGCCACTATAAATCATTATACTTTTCATTAAAAAATCTCTATTTTTGTTCAGGAAAAAATCAATTTTCAAAATTTAAGGCAGCAAAATGCTAGTAAAGCAAATGAAGAATTTAACTCTGCCTTCATATTATTCTCAGTTTGTACAACTTGGACACCTTCCCTAATGCCCTGAATATCTGTCAGCTGGCTAGACACATTAGGGATTAGGGCACATTAGGGCAGAGAGCATCATTAGCACAAAAACCAGGAGGTGTGTAAATGTATCTATGAAGGGGAATCTGACATCCTGCCTCTAGACTGATGATTCTACAGGGATGTTCACTTTTAGATGGCACTGCTTAAAACAGACTTGATTCAAAATGTTCATTGACCAGAGTATGGATGCATAGTGGTTATTGTTCATCCTGTTTCTATCTCCCCAATATTAATTTAGGTAAAACTCTGTGTGTTAGTCATGATCTACTGCATCCTCTTTCACACACCTGCTGATTTTTTGTTTAGCTGTTTGGGAATTGGGGGGATAGTGCAGGGCCCACTGCTGACAGTTTGCCTACGATTTCACTGCAGGGATTTGTGTCCTCCACATTCCACTTACTGTTTTTTTATCTGTACAGAGTCTCTGGAGGGGAGCTCTTTGACAGGATTGTGGAGAAAGGTTTCTACACTGAAAAGGATGCCAGCAAACTGATTCGACAGATCCTGGATGCTGTCAAGTACCTGCATGATATGGGTATCGTGCATAGGGACCTGAAGGTAGGTTGACTTTTCATTTTCTCAGCAGTTCAGCACTACATTGATGCGTTTAAATCTTACCTTACTGATTGCTGTCACTTTGTCTCTCTCAATGGGTACAGGTCTGAAATTGGTCTTGTTAAGTCTGGTGTCCCTCAGGGCTCATTACTGAGCCCTTTGCTCTTCAGCATTTACATGTTCCCACTTGGTCAGCTTTTAAGATCACATGGCCTCAGCTTTCATTTTTACGCTGACGATACTTAAATATACATCCATACCAAACCTGACACTGATGGGACAAACTGACACAAAAAGCCTTTACTTAACTGGTTCCATTCTTCACCCCTCTGCTCTTCTTAGTACCACCATCCACAGTCTCCTCTATTGTTATTGTTGTAATTACATATTGTAATTGTGTCTTATCTTGTGTATTCTTCTTATTTATTGTTGTATTCTTCTTATTTATTGTTATTGTCATCCTGTAAACCGCTTTGAGAAGACACCTTTAAAGGCGCTATATAAAATAAAGTTTATTATTATTATTATTATTATTATTATTATTATTATTATTATTATTATGTGATTAACTATGAAAATAGGAGAAAAGAGCCGAGTACAATTGGGATAGAATTGTTAAAAGAGTGAAGACCAAAATTATGAAGGTGTTATTTTTTTAATGTGCTTGAGCAAATACATTTATTCTAATTAATCCTAATCTGGAACATGAATAGCTTTGCTTTTGGCAACAAAGAATATGTGACAATCCTATTTGAGTTCTCTTTTTATATATACTGTATGTTGTGGTGCTATTCATACATTTTTCATGAATTAGATTCCAAGACAAGGCAAAAGTACAGTTCAATTAAGTGTACATTTTCTGAAAGTCAGGTAATATCTGATCTTTGTTTCTTTCCTTTTTCTACCTTTGTACTCTTTAAAGGATCCAGGGCTATTTGTTTACTTATGCTGGCTGTCGGAAGCACATCTAAATTAAGCCCATTAGTTTCCTCTTGTAAAAAAGCTAATTTAATTACGTACAGTGCATTGCAGTGTAAACAAACGGATCCTTGGTTGAATTACTAATTAATTCCTTCTAAGATTGTATGCACGAAGTGGAGTGTTAATCAGTACTGGATTACTTAATTTTTATTCCACTGTACAGTACTTTGCCTAGAAATGTCTCTATAAGGATTTAAGTAAGCAGTCATTTAGCTTTAGCTGTGTAGTATGTGGCAGGGTAGCTTGGTTCCAGACGCCCACCAACCTCCTGTTCTCGGTTTACAGTATGTTGAAGATTAGATGTGCAAGCTGAAATTCAGTGTTATAATATGCTCTGTATTCTCCAATACATATGTTGATCCCGATGTGTACAAGGAGAATGTTATCAATAAATCTTTAGTAGGATCTTTGATGTCCTGTGTCATTGTTTTGTGGGTGAAAAGAATAACGATTGTGTGGATTAACACACAGAAATGTGTATTTATATATACACACATAAGTCAATAAGTAAAGTGAATTGGTACAGTACACACACAATACTCCTCACAGGTGGGATATTCCATTATTTGCCCCCTCTGCATTGCATGCTGTAATTTTCTCACTGCTTAATAGGGCTAGGTAGCCTTTTCTGCATTGCCTTTTGGTCCTCAGTGTCATCCATGAATTTCCAACCTTTGACGGTTTCTTGGATCACAAAGGTCAAAATCAGGCAGTGTGCCCCAGACAGTAAGATGTGAAAATACATAGCCACACAAAGCATAATCCCTTGAGGAGCTCAGTTTTGAATGTTATTCCCCCACACCATCACTACTACCACCATGGTTTTTGAATGAGTCACGCTCCCTTGGATTTCCATTTCCTTGTCTCAATGAATATGTTCAAATACCATATTGTAAGGTGTATTTTTTACCTTCTCAGCCAGAGAACCTGTTGTACTACAGCATGGAAGAAGACTCAAAGATCATGATCAGTGACTTTGGACTGTCCAAGATTGAGGGCTCTGGCAGTGTGATGTCTACAGCCTGTGGAACTCCAGGATATGTAGGTAGGGTGATGTTGTTTATTGATTTTATATCTCTCCTTCCATTTTAAAGTTTCATGTCCTGTTGATTTTCAGAGTGGCTTCTAAAATAGGGAGTAAACGTTTGCTTCTGGGATTGCAGCTGCATTTGGCTTGGCCAACTAATACCTCCCAGCCAAATTGCAAATCATCAGTACTGCTTTAGAAAGTTACTTCTTCTACTTGACAGCAACCCTACCACTGATGTCCACCAGTGGATCCAAGTATTGCCACTGTGACAGGTACCAACCTTCTTGAGGCCACAGCCTTTTATAGCCTTCTTTAGGAAGACTGGGGTCCTCTTTATGGTCAACTCAGACTCAATGTCCCCAACTGCAATGTAAGAGTTCTTTCACAGGTGAGATGTGAAACCTTATCCCATAGGGTCATATGTCAGATTTTTGTAGGTGACCGCCAACTGATCATTTGGGCCTCCTTGTCTGTTGGGGTCCTGTGCTTCAGATCCAACATATCACCTGTTCTGTCCCTTTCTTCATTGAAGAGACCATACTAACATCGGTCTGATGACATGATTATGAGTTTGATCATTGATCTTCAGGCACTTTGTTATAAGTTACATCTACAAGCAACCTTGTGTTAAAACATGTTAATCCATGTTTGGCAATCCATAAATAGCACAATGGTCCAATATCTCACCACTGTGGGTCAAATTACAGTGGCCATTCTTTCCAGTTACCACCATTTAGGATTCGACTGACTATATCAAGTTGGTACCTTTCTACCTCTTTCACCAGTTGTTTTCTAACCAGATGTTCCCAGGTGACCAGCAACTGACCATTTTGGCCTCATTTGCCTTGTACTAATGTACCTCTGTGCTTATTGTTGCTCTGGCTAAATTAAATACCTACAGTACATGTAAGTAGAAAAAATAGTAGATTGTTTCTCAAGTGCAGCTAATTTATAACTCATCTGAAAGTGTTATGATTTTATTGTTACAAGGTTAAAGTTGACATGAGATTTTGAAACAGAATAATTGGAAAATACCTTGTAATTGTTGCTTTACAGCTCCAGAAGTCCTGGCACAAAAACCCTACAGCAAAGCAGTAGACTGCTGGTCCATTGGAGTCATTGCATACATTCTGTAAGTAAAATGACAAGCATGTAACTGTCACTTTGTCTCAGTCATTTCTGTTACTCTAGGATTTTATACCAGTCCCTTGCCTTACAATAATACAGATCTTCTAAATTTCATTTGTATAAGGAAAGTACAAAATACTTATCAACTGGAAGAATAATTGGGGAAAAAGTGGACCTTCTCCAGCATTTATAACAGGACTCATGCACTGAGCCAGTTACACAGTGATGTCATCCTCTCTGAAAGCTGCAGAGTGTGAAACTTTGTCATGGCAGAGGACTGGTCTTTTGGCTTGGCCCAGTTATCCGCTGTTCAGGGAGTGGCGCTTTGTGGCTCAGAGCCTGGAAATGCTGAAAAAGGCACAAAGAACTGCAATTGTGCGTCACTGAAAACACACTCAGAAATAAACCTGGTACATGTAGCTTTTTCAACACCCAAGGATCTCAGGGAAATAGCACCATCTAAAACAAAAGCTATATAAAGACAAAGGCGCCGGAAACATGGCGACGGTTTACAGAAAGCTCTCTCGTTGTGTGTCAGTTTTAATGTTTATTTATACGTTAATACTCTTGTTTTGTGTTGGACGCTCAATGTCTGTCATTGCTTATGATAGACAAACGCTTTTAAACCTAAGGACAGACTCCTTAATGTCATCAAACAACTTTTTTCACGTACCGGACCCCACCTGCTGGATCAGACAAAGATGCGGCGAACAACAACAACAGGTGGGCAGCAGACGCCGGGGAAGACGAGGCGGCGTGCTAGCGCGACTACGAAGGCGTCCGCACAGACCACCGCTGCCGTCTATTTTGTTAGCTAATGTTCAGTCACTGGACAATAAGATAGATGAGCTACATTGTCGGATCAACGCGGAAAGGGACCTGAGGGATTGCTGTGTTTATGCCTTCACTGAAACCTGGCTGAATGCATGCGTCCCGGACACCGCCATCCAGCCAAAGGGGTTCACCGTTTACCACATGGACAGAAACCACCAAGCAACCGGCAAACACAAAGGCGGAGGCGTTTGCTTCCTGGTCAACAGCAAGTGGTGCACAGACGTGAAGGTAATCTCTAAATCCTGCTCGCCGAATCTAGAACACCTGACCATAAAATGTCGACCCTTTTATTTGCCGAGGGAGTTTTCCGCCACTATTATCACAACCGTTTACATTCAACCTCAAGCCTGCGTGGAAGCAGCACATAGCGAACTCCACGACATTATCAACAAGCACGAAAACTCCCACCCAGAAGCCGTCTCAATTGTAGTAGGGGACTTCAACCACTGCAATCTGAGGAAAGTTCTGCAAAAATACATTCAGCATGTCACTGTACCGACAAGAGGAGGCAATATTTTAGACCACTGCTACACAACAATAAAAGGAGCATACAAAGCGCTTCCCAAACCGAGTTTCGGTAAGTCGGACCACATCGCTCTCCTGTTGCTTCCTGAGTACAAACAGAAGCTGAAGACCTCCCCCATTGCGAACAGGTCAGTGCGTTGTTGGTCTGAGGAGGCGGAAAGCAGGTTAATAGACTGCTTTGATAGTACAGACTGGGACGCATTCAGAGCTCCCGACACAGATTTAAATGAGTATACCGACGCGGTCACCAGCTATATTAAATACTGCACCGACGTTTGTGTACCAGAAATGAAAATTAGGTCATTTCCCAATCAGAAACCGTGGTTCAACCACGACATACGCAATAAAATAAAAGTTAGATCCACCGCGTTCAAATCGGGGGACGAAGAGCTGTACAAGAAATCACGGTATGCATTAGAAGAAGCCATAAAACGCGCCAAACGGAGCTACAGAGTGCGGCTTGAAACGCAGTGCGCTGACACCCGGAGGCTGTGGCAGGGATTACAGTCAATCACAGGCTACAAGGGCTGCAGCCAGGAGATTGACACGAACAACACATCCCTGCCTGACGAGCTGAACCACTTCTATGCCCGCTTTGATGCTCTGAACACGTGCAATGCTGAGAAGACCCCAAGTGTGCAGGGCGAGTTTGTTCTGAAACTCTCAGAGCAGGACGTGCAGAAGACTCTGAGCAGGGTGAAAATCTGTAAGGCTGCAGGGCCTGATGGGATACCACCTCGCGTCCTGAGGACATGTGCAGCCCAGCTGACCACAGTGTTTACAGACATCTTTAACTCCTCCCTGTCACGGTCCATGGTCCCCACCTACTTTAAAAAAACCACTATTGTTCCAACCCCCAAAAAGACAAAAGTGGCATGCCTGAATGATTACCGCCCAGTAGCATTAACATCTGTGGTGATGAAATGCCTGGAGAAGCTGGTGTTGTCACACATCAACTCCTCCATCACAGAGTCCCTGGACCCCCTGCAGTTCGCCTACCAGAGCAACAGATCAGTGGATGATGCTGTCTCCCTGGCTCTGCATACAGCCTTGGAACACCTGGACACTAAGAACTCGTATGTGAGAATGCTGTTTGTGGACTACAGTTCAGCATTCAATTCCATCATACCCAGTCAACTGGTGACAAAGCTCAGGGGATTAGGTCTGTGCAACTCTGTCTGCAACTGGCTGCTGGACTTTCTTATCGAGAGACCACAGGTGGTGCGGATAGGCAATAAAACATCAACACCACTCACCCTGAGCACTGGAACCCCACAAGGCTGCTGTCTGAGTCCAAGGTTGTACTCCCTATTTACTCACGACTGCACAGCAAGACACAGCAACAACCGCATCATTAAGTTTGCCGATGACACCACTATAATAGGACTGATCAGTGATGATGACGAGTCCACTTACAGGGATGAAGTTGTACAGCTGCTTAGGTGGTGTCATAGCAATAACCTGGACTTGAACATAAAGAAAACGAAAGAGCTAATAGTGGACTTTCGGAGACACAGGCCACACACTCACAGCCCACTCAGTATTGATGGAACGGAAGTGGAAACAGTCACCAGCTTTAGGTTTTTGGGAATTCACATCTCTAAAGATCTAACCTGGACTGTGAACACTGACTCTATCATGAAGAAGGCTCAGCAGCCCCTTTATTTCTTGAGGTGCCTCAAGCGATGGGGGATGCCAATACATGTGTTGGTGAACTTCTACCGCTGCACTATCGAGAGTGTCCTCACCAACGGGATCACCGTGTGGTATGGCAACACCTCTTCGCGAGAAAGAAAGGCACTGCAGAGAATGGTCAATATGGCCCAGAAGATCATCGGCTGCGGTCTCACCGAGATTAAACAGCTCTATGAGGACCGCTGCCGTGGTAGAATTCTGGCCATCACAGAGGACAGTCACCACCCCGGGCATGAGCTCTTCACCCCACTGCCCTCAGGCAAGAGATATAAGAGCATACGGACACTTACCACTAGATTCTTCAATAGCTTCTATCCACAAGCAGTGAGACTGGCGAACACATTTAGCCATCCCCCTCGGACCACACCTACCCCATCACCATCTACCTCATTGTAATTTATTTATTGTACGTCTCCAGTCATTGTTTACACGTCTGTATTGTTTACATTCAAACTGTCTGCATGTTTACTTGCACATTGTCTATTGTTTGTTTGTACATTGTCTTGATGCACTGTTTGCACTTTGTTTTGTTTGTTTTTTTTTACACTTGTTTTACAATTGAGAGACTTTCTGTAAGTAAGAATTCCATTGTACCAGCACCGGTTACATATGGCAATAAAGTTCAAGTCAAGTCAGGCACGGCTATATAAAGCAAATCTATAGAAGTACTTTGAACACAAAATCTGGTTAGATTTATTTTTAAAGAATGTACGATTGCTAATAAGAATTTATATTTTTATTATACCCCACCATAACTGTATTATACTGCAATAGCCAGTTGCATGATTTTCACATCTTGGATCAGACAAGGTAGAACAAAGATGACTCCTCCAAGCAACCCATCATTCAGCCACATGTCACAAGTAGCACAGCCCAGTAACGGCAGATCAGATTGGAAGATTTGCACCAGCAGTACTGAATGCTTGCAAGCACATAATAATAATAATTAATAATAATTGCTTACACTTATATAGCGCTTTTTCTGGACACTCCACTCAAAGCGCTTTACAGGTAATGGGGACTCCCCTCCACCACCACCAATGTGAAGCATCCACCTGGATGATGCGACGGCAGCCATAGTGCGCCAGAACGCTCACCACACATCAGCTATCAGTGGGGAGGAGAGCAGAGTAATGAAGCCAATTCACAGAGGGGGATTGTTCGGAGGCCATGATTGATAACAGCCGATGGGGAAATTTGGCCAGGATGCCGGGGTTATACCCCTACTCTTTTCGAGAAACACCCTGGGATTTTTAATGACCACAGAGAGTCAGGACCTCGGTTTTACGTCTCATCCGAAGGACGGCGCCTGTTTACAGTATAGTGTCCCCGTCACTACACTGGGGCATTAGGACCCACATGAGCCGCAGGGTGAGCGCCCCCTGCTGGCCCCACTAACGCCTCTTCCAGCAGCAACCTTAGTTTTTCCCAGGAGGTCTCCCATCCAGGTACTGACCAGGCTCACACCTGCTTAGCTTCTGTGGGTTGCCAGTAGTGAGTTGCAGGGTGATATGGCTGAAAGCCATGGCCTTTTAATCCCACATGACCCCTCAGTTGCACTTGCAGAATACTGGTCAAAGCTGTTATTTATTAAGATGGAACCCAAGAATTAAAAACTAATTGAATATCTGAAATATTTTAACTGTCACATATTTTTAATATCCATATCGAAATCTGTTTCATAATGATATTTTTATCCCGTACAGCTTATGTGGGTATCCTCCATTTTATGATGAAAATGATGCAAAGTTGTTTGAGCAGATCCTCAAAGCAGAGTATGAGTTTGATTCTCCGTACTGGGACGATATCTCTGACTCAGGTAAGTCACCACGAGGCGCTTCTCCAGTATAAAAGAAGTAGAGGGGCCACAGTACAAATGAAGACCTTCTATAGTTTGTCTATTTTACTTGACAAAAGGAGTTCAATGAGGACATTTTCTTTATCTTGAGTTAGTTGAATTTAGAAGGATTAAAGATTTAACCACTGTTGCTTCAGACAGCAAAAATTGTTTTAAGGTGACACCTAGTGACATGTTGTGGTAATTGCCTTTCATCAGTATAGTCCAGGCTGCATAGAAAGAAGCGACAGTCCAATGCGAGTGAAATGTGAAACTCAGAACTGTGTGATGTGCTGTATTTATGGGCATATGTTTTGTTTTCAGCCAAAGACTTCATTGTTCACCTGATGGAGAAGGACCCCAGGAAGCGATACACCTGTGAGCAGGCATTGCAGCACCCCTGGTATGTGAAATTTCTGTCACACTTTCACATGTCCACTTACTGGACATTCAAACAAGAATCAATGTTTTTTCAGGAAAAAAAGGAGAATCATTAGCCTTTTAAAGTAACAAAACCACCATACATTTTAGACCCTATACTTGATTTTGAGATTCCACTGAGTAAAAACAAGAAGTTTCTGTCAAAAAAAGTGATCACCATATAATGGTTTTTGTAGCTACATCTGATATGCCATTTATAAGCATTTACTGTGGTTCACCATTGTAAAGGTGCTGTGAAGTGTTTTAAGGACACATTAGCCAAAATGTGTTAATGATAAGATTTAGCAAATTAAGAGCAGAGTCACAGCAATTATTCTATGTTTACTGTAGTTTGTCAATGATGAGTTAAACAGTTGATTGCATCTGTTGCTAAATTAGAGTAAACTGAGTGTCACTCTGTGGAGAAGGTGAAACTAAGTCTCTTCTATTGTTGTCATTTGTAGGATTGCTGGGGACACAGCTCTGGACAAGAATATCCATGAATCTGTCAGTGCACAGATCAAAAAGAACTTTGCCAAAAGTAAATGGAAGGTGAGCTTTTCTGTTCTTAATGACAGCAGTGACAGTAAATATTGTACCTCCTTGGATGCATTTTTGGTTTGAGGTGTGCACTACAACTTACACAGGCTTATGAAGAATTTTTCTCATTAGGGTTTTGCAGGAGCCAGTAGATTATGGAGAGGTTAGCTTGCAATATGATGAAGGAGGATTTAGCCCCAAGCAATAGTATACCTTTACAGTATGGGTGTAGCCCAAGGAGACTATCAAGTGTAAGAAAAAAAGGACTGTTTTTTGGCTTGACTTAAAACATCGTGTTTTTTCATACAGTGGTGTGAAAAAGTGTTTGCCCCCTTCCTGATTTCTTGTTTTTTTGCATGTTTGTCACACTGAAATGTTTCAGATCATCAAACAAATTGAAATATTAGAAAAAGATAACACAAGTAAACACAAAATGCAGTTTTTAAATGAAGGTTTTTATTATTAAGGGAAAAAAAATCCAAATCTACATGGCCCTGTGTGAAAAAGTGATTGCCCCCCCTGTTAAAACATAAATCAACTGTGGTTTATCACCAGTCCTGACCTGAATCCGATTGACATGTTGTGGCATGACCTTTAAAAAGTGGTTAAGGCTCGAAAACCCTCCAATGTAGCTGAATTACAACAATTCTACAAAGATGAGTGGGCCAAAATTCTTCCACAGCGCTGTAAAAGACTCATTGCCAGTTATCGCAAACGCTTGATTGCAGTTGTTGCTGCTAAGGGTGACCCAACCAGTTATTAGGTTTAGGGGGCAATCACTTTTTCACACAGGGCCATGTAGGTTTGGATTTTTTTCCCCTTAATTCATTTAAATCATCCCTTCATTTAAAAACTGCATTTTGTGTTTACTTGTGTTATCTTTGTCTAATATTTCAATTTGTTTGATTATCTGAAACATTTCAGTGTGACAAACATGCAAAAAAATAAGAAATCAGGAAGGGGGCAAACACTTTTTCACACCACTCGTCTTATTTCTTACCTCACTCCTGTTTTTAGCAAGCATTCAATGCCACAGCTGTGGTGCGTCACATGCGAAGATTACAGCTGGGGACCAGTCAGGAAGGTCCAAGCCAGAACACGCCCACCAGCCCCTGCCATGGTGACCTTCTGGTGCCTGAGGGCGAGGAGGATGGAGGTGAGTGTAGGTGGCATATTGAGTGACTATTCCTGCACATTCCAGAAGGGCTTTGAATTGTTGTCTCCCAGATTCTCTTCTGATAAGTCTTCTTAAGATGTTGAGTAAATATGTATATTCAAGCCATAGAGAATCTTCAGCGGAAGTGTCTTCCGAGATCAGGGAAATTCAGTCTAACAGACAAAAGGGTCTCATCAGGTGTGTATCAGGGGAAATACTCAGTTACTTCTTATTCAATTATTAAAATCATCACAAGGTTGTTACATTGTCCTCAGTATTCTAGAAAAATAGTTTGTTACCTAATTGATGATATTAAATTAAATAAACCTTTATACTATAATGGGCTTCAGGTGTACTCTAAGCCATGTAGACAGTTCAGAATTCATAGTTTTTTCTTTTTGACTTGATTGTAAGTGTCAATACCCATTTTTGGCCACAGTTGTGTATTATTGGTGTTATTGTTTTAAAAGAAAAGTGAACAAATGTATTCTTGCAAAATCCTAGTGTTTCTGTACTTTTAAGTTTGCATATGCAACGCATAAGTTCCAGAGTGTCAGAAGTGCAGAAGGCTGTTGTGTCTTACATGTTGCACACTTGAGCATCTTCTCAATAGCAGTCACTCTGTTTGTCACTGCAGGACCGCTCTGCGACAGCAGCTGCTCCAAGACTGCAGATGGGAGTGAGGAGCATGACGGGCTGCTGAACTGCACTTACCGCTGCCATCCAGCCAGCCGGGTCTGAGCAGGAAGCTGTCATTGTCATTGTGACAATCACTTTCACTGGAGCCCAGAACCCCAGTCTGGCTAGGAATACAGAGTTATTCCAGCACCCTCCAGCAGAGGGAGCTGCTGTTTAAAGATTCCAGGGATGGGGGAGGGACATTATGCCAATGAAGGTGTAGGATATCGGGGCCCCTAAAAGGAAAAAGGGTGTTATTGTGGCAATAGGGTGATTGTTTTTTTTATAAATGTGTTTGGTTTCATGATTCATATTTTTTATTTCCCCTTCAATCAGTTTTTCCCATATTTTAAGATTATTGGTGTTTAACTTTCTGGATCTAGAATGTATGCATCTTTGATTTAGATGAAGTAAGTACTGGAGATTCTGCTGTTCTCTCATGCCACGGCAGTTGAATGTCTGCTGCAATGTACTATGAGCTCTCCATTTAGGACTGACATGCAAAGAACAGATGGTGTGAAAGAGTTGTTGGACACATACCATCAGATCCTCTGTAAGTCTGATACACCTGCTGCAATGGCACTGCTTAAACAGGCAGCTCAGGTGGTTAGCCCCTATATTTTAAAATGTCAGTTAATCCATTTTTTTTCGCTTGGACCCTTTTTTCCATGACGTGTTTGAAGATTTCATTAATATTAGATGTAATAACAGTTAACTTCAGGGTGTCACTGGACTCTGTGAGATTTTAATTACAGGTTAAACGGTTTAACCAAGAACATTTCACTATTTAAAGTTTTTAAAGTACCTTCTTGTGTTAAAGTGGTGTAAACCTTTTATCTCTCGGTGCCTTTTGAATTGAAAATAGCAAATTACTGTTTTTGCTATTTGTCTTTTTCAGATCAACAGATCAGATCAGATCAACAGACATTCCTGTTCCTCCTGTTCCTCATATTTCATTTACTGAAAGTCCAGTGTATCTGCTAAGTAAACACAAAGAAACATGCTGAATGATTTTTGTAAAAATATTTACAACTCAGAACCATTAGTTTTTACAATTTATTTTCTCTTCAGATTTCAGACCCTTCCAATGCGTATCTATCTATAAAATTAGTCTGAAAATTTCCAGTCACTGTAGGCCCAGTTTATTTTCTGTGCTAATATAATGATTTTCAGGCTGTTTATGAAATTCAGTACCTTGTCAATCATAGCTGCTTTTTTATTTCTTATTGTCTTGAGACAGTCAACGCAGTGCCCAGATACTGTATATTCTTGATTCAGTAGTTTCAGCATTTCTTCTACTAGGAAGTCTCATTTCTCAGTTGAAATTTTTGCAACAAGGTACAAAACTTGTGCATGAATCTCTTTGCCAATTTACAATTAAGAAAAAGCATTTTCCTTTTTAGAGCTCATTTCATAGGGGGTTAGCTTCATTTTCTATGTTGCCATTGGCTTTACCTTCAACTCTTGCATAGCCCTGAAGTTTTGACAATTTTCATATTCATAAGATGTAAATGTCTTGCTGCTGAGGTTTTCTTTGCGAGAAGTGGGATGATATTTTTCACATCATTAATTTCAGACTTTCAGATGCATTTAGAGGCAGCTAAGTGAAAAGAGCAATTCTGATGGTGCCTGAGGACACACTCAGACCTTGCGAGGCTCATATACTTCCTGTAAAGGAAGGAGAACGCTGTGCACACCTGAAATTGATCTGTCCTAAACAGAAGAAATTTAGCAGCTAGCATAATAAAGACATAGTAGTACGTTGTCCAGAGCCATGAAAGTGATCTTGATTGCGTCATGCATACTCACAGTAAAACACAAGGAACCATTTTGTTTCAGTTAATATTTTAATTCTTTGATCTGAGATAACATTGCATCTGTATAATTAAAGAATATATTAATGATTTTAAACATCTGACTGTCTCATTTCATCATTTCCCCTTTGTGTTTCACTTGAGTTCCTGCTCAGTAATTTGCAGGCAGATATAAAAGTTATTTGAATCCTGAATTTTGATCTTACTTGATGCATATCAGGACATTGTGAGAGTGTGGATATGTTATCACTTGTATTTTTTATCTCTTCCAGAGATTCAGACAAGTGCCAGTAACCCAATACCATTTATCTTTTATGATTTATGATTTACGCTCTCAACTTGTAGACTGCAATTAGTATCTTTTGAGCTTAATTTTATTGGAATTATTTTTTTTAATTCTATGCTAGAGATGCATTATTTTTGGTGTTTCAGAGATTTCTCATCATCCCTTGTTTTATTGTACATTGAAACACGTTAAAAATTAAGAACCTCTTTTTAGTTAAAAATAATCTTAATTAACTGGCCCATGTATGTTTTCATTAGTGACATTCTGGTTCCACAAAGCAGTTATTTGTGCTTTAGGAGCTGGTTCTTTGACCCAAGTACCAGGGCCTGAAGGATCTGTGCTAGCACAGGGAATCTGATTTTGTGCATCTGTGTGAGTCTTCAGGAAGAAAAAAAAGTGCCAAACACATTTACGGGGGAGATGACACCAGAGCATGCAATTGTGGTTAGAAGGCTTTTTATAATTATGATTTCATTTATTCATTGTCTGCCTACACACCACCTCACTGTCTGGAGCTCTTCTGTTATATGTTCAGAAGGTTTTTGTACTTGACAACTGCTGAGAAGCGTGGAGTCATATCCACACTTGTGTGCAGCTCTCACTGGGCACCATCCTGCATTCTACACCATGGAAAGACTCCCAAGAAGGTCAGGAGGATTGGGCTGCCAGTCCCTGCCCTGATTGGCACAGACCTGAGCCTGGCCTTGAGAATAATCAGTATCTCAGCTCTCATTCTTGTGGTATCACTGGGAAAGAACATACGGATGTTTTAGCATGATCGTTTAGAGGAAGCTTGGTGCTTGCCATAGGGTTCTGGGAAAGGATTGGTTTTTACTTTCTCCTGCTAGCTAGGCCATGTCCCCTGTGCTCAGTGCTCCAGTGGGAGCTCTGTTGAATGTCCATTGCCCAGACTCTTTATTCTGCGTCAGACTGGGTCCTGAGGGGTTCACAACATCTGCATGCTATTGCAGGACTTTCTGAAATGTGGAAAAACAAACAAAAAGCTAAGGTCTCTATTTTATGGCTGTTTATTGTATAAAAAGAAACCTTTCTACTGCATCACTTTATATTGTACAAAACTGAAACCTCATGGTTGTTGCTGGCGAGTCTGTGGTGACATGCTGTTTGGCTGTGAGCTGGAGGACTCTGGAGTGTGGCTCTTTGTGCAGGAGGGGCCTGTTCAGGACATTCGGAAGTCAGGCATTGCAGCCTCTGCTGGGATATTCTGGATTAGGGCATCTGTGCACATTGTTTTTTAAATCTCAGAATCATCTTCTACACCAAAAATTGAAAGTATCTTAATGCACAAGCATTCACAGTATAGGTTTTTGTCTGTATAGATGCTCATGTGCAAAGAAAGGACCCCTTCAGTTCTTTTATATCTTATTATTCATGATGTAGTCTCATTAACTGCAATGCAAATACAATAACCTGATTATTTTTAATTGTTATTGCATTTTTAAAATCAGCTGAAAGATAATATGCAGATATGTTCACATCTATCCATCCAAAAAAATGACTTGTCATTTATGGTGGTCCTGCTCTTTAAAGTGTGGATGCATTGATTTTTTGTGTAACTGTTGGCATTGACCAAAAAGTATTTAATACTGAGATTTGCTTTGCGTTATATTTTATACGTGGGTGAATAAAAGAAAATGTAACACAAAACTATAGAAGAAGAGGTGCATATAACTTTGTAATGTAACCTCACACAAACTGCTTAATTTCATTGTAGACTAAATGAGAGATGTGACAAAGTACAGAAGCCTCCTCCTTCAGAAAGAGCTGCTTTGACTCCCTGTGAGAGTTTGCAGGTGAATTCATTTATGCGCTTTTTGTTTGCTAATGCTGTGTACCTCTTGTGGAAGAAGTAATGATCTAATGTTTGCATGACCTGGTTTATACGTGTAAATTAATGAAAAAAATATTCTATGTTGTCAAAAATATTGTGAAGTGAGGAATTTTCACATTAGAAGCCTTTTTGTGTTTGTGGGAATCCATAAAGAAACAGGAATGCAGAGAAGCTGTTGCCTGGGCTGGTATAATAACACACTTACAGGTCATATCTGGCAGCAGTTCTGTAGTATTTATCAATACTCTTATGTTATATTTCTACATTTTCATATAGATGAATAGCAGGTTATAAAGATAAGTTATATGTACTGTTTCCAATTCTGTTAGCACTAACAGCCCTATTAAAACATTCCATTTCTTGTGGTGGCCATTGTGATTGTATACAATTTTATTTTAAAATGTTGACAATGAATGACTGAATGCCTGTCACCAGGTTGCAGACAGTCTTGGCATGATGTGAAATCTCAGCTTCCATCTCATTTTTTATCTTTTTTTAGATGTGTTTCAAACTTGTAAATGTTGTTAGTAGTGGACTCTCTCTTCTGAGAACTATGTTATGTCTTCATATTAATATAAAATCTGCTTCTTAATTTCAAGATCCACTATGTGAGCAAAAGTGGCAGCCAGTGAAACATTACTTTGTTGGTATAGTTTATTGAAGCACTTTATCTCGAATTTACTTCTCTCCCTTCTAAAATGCTGAAATGTTGCAGTGTGGCCATCAGTATACATTCACCATCTCCTCTTTCTCCTTTAGGAATGTTTTCTTCATTGTTTTGGACAGGTCTGGACTGCCATTCAAACAGAAATGCACCCTTAATTTGGGAACAAATTTAGAACAAGATAATCATATCAAAGTAGAATACCTCCAACACCCAGGTATTGAATTTTTCATGATAGGTCACATTCATGAAAGTATCACTTTATACATATACAATAACTAAATTCACAGGGCTTGATTAGTGTAGTATTTTTATTCAATTTTGATTTTTTTAAGGAATCCACCAAAATGTCATCCCTACAAATCAAAAGTGCCCCCATATATTTTCATGTTTGAAGAATATTTGCACATGTAAGGCAAAGTCATTCTTGCCTTAAAATGAAAATAAATTATTTATGCAAAATATTTGTAAAGGGCTTTCTTGTTGGTTATTTCTGATCTGGACATGTATCCTCACCATCCAGTAAAGGTGTTTTTTAAGCAGAAGTGCTTGGCTTGTGAACGTTCCTCTCTTTAATTGCTTTTCTATCATTTTCCTTCCATTTTTATTTTGCTAATTTTACTGAGAAAAAGTCAGTATATTATATAAATACATATATATAAATATGTATATCCTTTTTTTGTAAAAGCTGTTCTGAGCTACTAATGTATGGATGCAATGCATCGTGGGTTATTGAATATTACTATGGATTACTGCTCAATATTAAAGCCAATGATTTGTACCTTTGAAGATTTGTTAATGGCCAATAAAATAAAATTTCCTTGTCTATGCACTGTGCGTTCTGCAATCTCAATCTGAATGAGCCTTATGTGCTTGCGTTTCTAAGCAGTATTTTTGTTTTTTTAAGAGTGACACTGAAGTTATTGCTTGACCCCAAAGTAACCTGAGCAAAAGCAGGCAGTGGCCACAATGTCCATTTAGTGGCTGTTTTAGGACCAACTAGATCTTGATCCATTATCGCAATGCCACATATTCCTGTTAAGGGTTGGGGTAAACTGCAGCCTGTCCTGGAAGCTCAGAGCACAAGGCAGGACTACATCCTGGATGGGATGCCAGTTCATCGCAGAGTTCACAGACCCAGAGACATGTAATAGACACATGTAACCCAGCCAGCATGTATTGGGATTGTGGGAGGAAACCTGCACACCTGGAAAAAAAACATTGCAAACACAGGAGACCATGCAAGCTCTGTACAGAACTACCACAGTATGGATTTGAACACAGAACACAGTGAAGTGTGAGGCTGCACTGCTGTCTGCAATGCCATAATGTCACTCCCAAAATATTAAGGAATTTGTTGAGTTTTGCAAAATTACTGAATAGTTTGCACCTAGTAGCCTGTGCTGTGAATGAGGGTGCTTAGGTGAAGCATGATGCAGAGTTTTTTGTATCCATCTTCTATAGCTGAAGAAGAATGTGAAGAAGTAATGTGCTCACATTGAGGGATTATCACTATTAGGTTTCTTGCATTCCACTGCGAGTTAATAACTTGACTGATATATGCAGTACTTACAACAAGAATTGTTTAAAGACCACAGATCATAGTATGAAATCCCCTTGAAACCTCTTGCCCCCCCCCCCCCCCCAAAAGGGTTAGTTTAAAATAGCCAATCAAACCTTACCCACATGCCTCTGTGAGGTGGGAGGAAACCAAGGTGCTCTGCGAAAACTAACATGAATACAGACGAGAACATGCAAACTGCACATTGACCACTACCATAGTGCCCATTTTTCTTTGAGGAGAGGCTGAAACTTAAACTGGTAATTTATTGCCGCAAAATATCAAACAAAACAGAACATCAGAATATACAGTATATACATTATGAAAAAGAGAGATGTTATTCAGTGTAACATCTGACCTGAAAATTCAGGGACTGATTGCATTTTGCTGTGAATGTGCTGAGGATAGTAATAGTGACAGGGGATAATAGTGGACATTGAAAAGCAGTGGGTTTGGAAGCTGTCTTTGTGGCTTTAAGAAACTGCCATGTCTGCTATGTAGTTAATCTGTGGTCCGCAATGGAATCAGGGAAGGTGGCTCCTGGAATATTTTTCCAGAGACAGTTTGTAGGAGGTGCTTATGCAGAAATGAAAGAAGTTTGGACTTCCTTACTCCTTCAAATACAGTACTTGAGCTAGAAGAGAAGAAGATATTTCAGTGCATTATCTATACAAATAGTAACCAAAGGAAAGCAATATTATATAAATAACACTCTGTCTGCCACTCTGCAAATTCCTTTAAGACATTTCTTTACATAAAGGAGAATGTCTAGAATGGGCTTTCAAGTCTGGAGACTAGTCTCAAATGCTGATTACTTTTAAGACTCGGATGACAATTTCACTTAGCTACTAAACTACCAAACACTTAAGATTGATTGAATGATGTCTTCTAATGTTCATCTTTTCTCATGTCCTTGATACCAACAGTGATAAATATTGTGGCAAAATACTTGAAGACATTAGGTTACTCAAGAATAGCTTTAGAGACTGCTTTGTAATAGCACTGTAAAACAGGAAGGAGAGCCCAGACATTTAAATTAGTCTACAGTGCCATGGAAAAGTATTTGCTCTAGTTTGATTTTCTCCAAACTTAAAGCGCGGTCTGCTGCCTATAAAAAATCAAGGTACGACCTGGAGAAAGATATTAAACTGGCAAAGCAGGACTACAAGGACAAATTAGAAAAACAGCCTGGGAGTGACTCAAGGCACATGTGGCAAGGCTTGCAGGCTATCACAAATTACAAAGGCAACACCAGCAGTACTTCCTGCACTGAAGCATCTCTGCCAGATGAGCTGAACACCTTTTACTCCCGTTTTGAGGTTCAGAACACAGAGTCCGCTATCAAGGCTCCCTGTGAACCAGGAGACTTTGTGTTAATGCTCTCTAAACATGAGGTGCATAGAGCCTTTAAGAGGGGGAAAACCTGTAAAGCAGCCAGCCCAGATGATGTTTCCCCTCATGTACTTAAAAACTGTGCAGGTCAGCTATCCCCATGTATACAGACATTTTTAGACAGATGGCGTACCTATGTTAGGACACTGTTTATTGTTTACAGCTCGGACTTCAACACAATTGTTCCCCATAAACTGGTCCTAAAACTCAGGAACCTGGGCTTATGCAACTCCATCTGCAACTGGATAATGGATTTCCTGACAGGCAGGTGGTAAAAATTGGCAACAATATCTCCTCTACAGTGATCCTAAACCCTGAAGCTCCACAAGGCTGGTATCTCAGTCCTAGGCTATACTCCTTATTCACCTACAACTGTACAGCCACTTACAGCAGCAACCACATCATTAATTTTACAGATGACACCACTATCATTGGGCTGATCAACAACAATGATGAGTCCGCATACAAGAGTGAGGTGGAGCATCTTACAAGATGATGCCTTTACAACAATTTGGCCCTAAATGTCAAAAAGACAAAATAACTCATTGTGGACTTCAGGAGACCCAGAGGGAGACACACCCCAATCAGCATCAATGGCACAGCAGTGGAAACTGACAACTGCTTCAGGTTGTGGTACACAATACTACCATGCATGACAAAGATGCACTACAAAGGGTTGTGGCAATTGCACAGAGGATTATAGGTTGTGATTTACCATCAATTGGAGAGATCAACACCAAGTGGTACCACACTGTTCAGGCAAGGTCCGCAAAACTCAAGAACAGCTTCTATCCCACTGCAGTACACATCCTCAACAGCTAACTGCAGTGCCTTAATATACATTTGCACTACACACCTTTTACATAGTTTACAATTTTTTTTTGTTTTGGTTTCAGTACTCGGGAGGGGGATCAGAATACCTCCTGGGTATCCCTGCCTGTCGTAAGAGGCGACTAAAAGGGTTGTGTCAGGAAGGGCATCCAACGTAAAACCATCTTGCCAAAACCATGGTTGCAAAGAACACAAAGCACATACCGGATCGGTCGGGGCCCGGGTTAACAACGGCTGCCATTAGTGCTGTGTCCCAACAGGGTACTAATGGAAATTATGCTACTGTGGGGAAAACTGTAGAGTGGGGTCTACAGAAAAGAAACAAGGTGAAGGGACCCGGAAGGAATGTTAAGTCAATGAGAGTGGGGAGTTGGAATGTTGGTACCATGACAGGGAGAGGGAGAGAATTGGTTGAAACTATGGCAAGGAGAAAAGTGGAGATCTTGTGTGTGCAAGAAACCAAGTGGAAAGAAAACAGCTCAAGACACCTAGGAGAGGGATAGAAGATCCTATATGCTGGAAAGAGTACAAAAATGAATGGAGTGGGTGTGATAGTGTGCAAAGACCTAGCAGACAAGATAGTGAGGGTGGTTAGACACTCAGACAGGAGTATCAATGTACAGGTGGCTTTTGAAAGCGGGTTGTGTAATATCATCTCTGTATATGCACCACGGGTAGGAAGACCACAGGAGGAAAAGGATAGCTTGTTGGAAGATCTCGAAGAAGTGGTTAGCAGAATCCCAGGAAATGAAATGGTGGTAATTGGAGGAGACTTCAATGCACATTTAGGAGAGAAATGCCCAGATTATCCAGATGAACATGGTCAGAGAGGGCTAGGAGAGAGAAATGAAGAAGGAGGAAGGCTACTAGAAACACTCCAAGCTCTTGAATTGTTTGCAGTGAACACAGGGTTCACGAAGAATTATGAGCAAAAGGTGACATACAGGAGTGGAGGCCATGATACCCAAATAGACTACATATTAGTAAGAAGAATTGATAGAGCTAAAGTCCTGCCCTATGAGGCTGTTACCAGACAACACAGGCTACTAGTGATGGACAACACAATATTGAAGGAGCGAAGAATAAAGCAGAGAAAACACCCAGCATGAACAAAAGTGTGGAAACTGAGAGAAAACAAAGTAGATTTCAACAGGCTGGTGAGAGAAATGAAAAACAACACAGAGGAAACAGAGGAGCCTTCAGTTGAAGAAGAGTGGACTGAGATGAGCCACATCCTAGAAGAGGCTGCTACCAGGGTTTGTGGAAAGACAAGAGGAGGCAGACTGAGTGGTGGTGGGATATGGAAGTTCAGGAAACACTGAAGGAAAAGAAAAAAGCATACAAGGCACTGAAAGATGGCACTGGAGAATTACAAGAATATAAGAGACTAAAGAAGGTAGCAAAAAGAAGTGTAGCAAGAGCAAAGGAAAGATAATATTAGTATCAGGGTGGCAGTACTCAAGGATGGAGAAGGCAGAGTCTTGATTAAAGAAGAACAGATCAAGCAAAGATGGCTGGAGTACTTCAAAAATCTGTTAAATGTAGAAAATGAGAGGGAGAACCTAGTGGAGGCAGAAGTAGTGTGGACCAATCCAAGAAATTTCAGTAAAGGAAGTGACAGAAGCTATCAAAGACAAAGCAACTGGACCATCAGGAATAGCAGCAGAACACTTTAAGAACCTCGATGAAGAGGGGTGAATTCAGTGGCTGGCGAGATTGCTAAACAATATTGTAAAGGAAGAGAGAATTCCAGAAGAATGGACAAAAAGCAGTATGGTTACCATCTACAATGAGAAAGGAGACCCAATGGAGTGTAAAAACTATAGAGGAATAAAACTTCTGGAACATGGATTGAAAATCCTGGAAAAAAATCTGGACAAGAGACTCAGGAAGATAGTCAGGATCCACAACTCACAATTTGGATTCTCAGCCGGGAAAAGTACAACAGATGCCATTTTTGTGATGAGACAGTTACAGGAGAAGACACTAGAGAAAGGGAAAAAGCTGTATGTGGCCTTTCTGGACTTGGAGAAGGCATATGACCGTGTGCCCGGAGAGGTGGTGTATTGGTGCTTGAGGAAGAAAGGAGTACTAGAAAGCACGGTGAAGTTAGTTCAAGCAACCTATAGAGATGCAACTACGAAGGTGATCACACAACGGGGAGAGGCAAAAGAGTTTGAAATCACAGTTGGAGTACACCAAGGATCAGCACTAAGTCCTTTCCTTTTTATAAACATTAATGACACACTGACAGAGGAGGTAAGAACAGAAGTGTCTTGGGAACTCATCTTTGCTGATGATGTGACACTGATGGCAGATTCAGAAGTAGAAATACAGGAGAAAGTGTTCAAATGGCAGAGGAGTCTGGAAAAGGGTGGACTGAAAATGAATGCAGAAAAATCTGAAATAATGGTAATGGAGAGAAGAGGAGATACTATGACCAATGTTGAGGAGACAAATGGAGGAAAACTGAAACAGGGTGATGGCTTTAAATACCTTGGATTAAAAATGGTAAAGGGAGGAGAAACACTGGAGGCAGTAAAACAAAGAGTGAAAGCTGGATGGAACAATTGGAGAGAAATAACTGGAATAATCTGTGACAGGTAAATTCCTAGAAAGTTAAAGTGCAAAATGTATAAGACTGTGATTAGACCTGTACTACTATATGGAGCTGAATGCTTGGCAGTTGGAAAGAGGGAAGAGAACTTGATGAGAAGAACTGAAATGAGGATGTTGAGATGGATTCTGCAGAATTCAATGAAGGATAAGATCAGAAATGAAGAAATCCTTAGATGATGTAGGGTGGTGGATGTGGTTGAGAAGATGAGAGAGGCGAGGTTACGGTGGTATGGACATATCATGAGGAGGGACGTTGAAGAAGTAACTTAGAGGGTAATGGAATTTGAGGTGGAAGGTAATTATAGGTGGAAGGCCAATTTTGTAGAGTGGATATTATTGACTCATATACATTTTCTCCCAACTCAGCCATTACACTCTGTAGCCCTTTCAAAGTTTCAAACATTGAGTTAACAGTGACATCCCTCAGCAGTTTCTTTCTTGTCTAGAAGTTTTTCACACCCTTCTCTGGATCTGTGTCTTTCTACAATTTTACGCAAGTTGTTTGGAAAGCTCCTTGAAATTCACTAAATCATTGATAGAATCTACTGTACAGAGACCAGAATATTTATGCTGTAATAATGTGAACCAATATTATTGCACACAGAGGCTATTGAACTAATTCTATGACTTGTACATTTTGTGCACTTGGAGTAATTTTTATATTAATGTTTAATTTAGAAGTCTATAGTTTTGAATGTAGAAAGCAAAATCATAAACTATAAATACAAATGTAAAACAAGCAATCAGGACATCACTTTAACATATCCAAAGGACAGTATCTTCTTAAGCTTCTACAATAGTGTACGCTGTCAGAATACTGAAAGTTGTTTTAGAAAATATTTTTGAGCAATGGTGTTTTGTTTTATATTACTTTTTATAAACACTTTAGAGTAATTTAAACATCTTTGATTCTTTGAATAATGGGATGAACAATATGTCTGCATAGGAACAAGTAATAGGTTTATTCCATGCTGAAAAAAAGAAGAAAGAGAACACAACGTTTCGGCCGTGGAGCCTTCTTCAGGTGTGAGAGAGACAGGGCAGTAGGCAAAGGTAAAGTAGCGGGAGAACAAAGGTTGAGAGGGAGGAGGAGTGAGAGGCGGGAGCAGGGGACAGAAAGAGAGGCCAATCAAGAGGTGTGAAGTCAGAATGGGTGCAGAGAGGTGTGAAATGAAACTTCCAATGAATGGAGAAGATTTAAAAGAACAGTAATCTGTCGTTAAGGGAAGGGAGAATGTGTGATCCTAGCTGCAGAATAATTTTAGTTTCGGTGGTCTTTCTGATGTATGAGTTCGGAAAACCGTCTTTGAGAACACAGACGGAGAGATTAGAGTGGTCGTGGCCGTCAGAGGTGAAATGAGAAACAATGGGCTTGGAGAGATCTTTAATCTTCACAGCCCTGACGTGTTCTCTGAAGCGGTCTCCGAGTCTCCTTCCTGTTTCCCCAATGTAGATGGCTGGGCATTTACTGCAAGAGATACAGTAAATAAGGTTGCTGGAGGTACAAGATGCTGTCTGGGTGATCCGGAATTGTCCTGAGGGGCCTTGAATGAGTGTGGTGGTGGCTGTGTACTTGCAGGTGATACAGCGAGCTCTTTTGCAAGGGAAAGTGCCTGGTGTGGATGGTTGCTGAGGGCGGTCAAGGGAGCTGTGGACAAGGAGGTTACGCAGATTAGGTGGTCGGCGATATGAGATGATAGGGCGATCAGAAAAGAGGGCCCCAATGGAGGGATCATCCTGTAGGATGGAAAAGTTCTGGTTAATGGTCCTGGGGATAGGAAGTGTGTTAGGGTGGTAAGGAAGCACCAAAGGAATGCGGTTGTTACGGCGGGAGTTCCTGATCGGGTTGATGGTCCGGGGGCTGTTTTTGGCTCGGGCAAGGGCCCTGTCAATCACACTGCTGGGGTATCCTCTGTTGATAAAAAATGAGTACATTTCGAGGGCTTGGTTTTCGAAGTCGATGTCGTCGCTGCATAATCGTCGTAACCTAAGGAACTGTGAAAAAGGAAGAGAGTTTTTAGTGTGGTTGGGGTGAAATGAGCTGTACAGGAGGTAGCTGTGTGAATCCGTGGGTTTGTAATAAACTGAAGTGGACAGTCGGGGGTAGTTGATAGACAAGTGGATGTCTAGAAACGGAAGAGTGGTGGAAGAAATGTTAACCGTATATTTGAGGGACGGGTGGAAGTTGGTGAAATGGTGCAGGAAGAATTCAAGCTGATCGTTGGAGCATGTGGCGGCACCGACGCAGTCATCAATATATCGTTTGTAGAGGTCAGGGACATAGCCAGTGTAGGAAGCGAAGAAGCGTTCTTCTACCCAGCCGACAAAAATGTTGGCATAGCTGGGTCCCATTCTGGTGCCCATGGCAACTCCACTGACCTGTTGGTAAAAAAGATCATTGAAAGAGAATGCGTTCAGTGTGAGGACCAATTCTGCAAGGCGTACCAGGGTGTGGGTGGGTGGATCAAGCACTGTGCGTTTGTCCAGCGTGTGCTTGAGGGCTGTAAGGCCGTCATTATGGGGAATGACGGTGTACAGAGATGTGATGTCCATGGTAAAAATGTGGCATTCGGTACCCTGAAATTGGAAATCATTGAAAAGTTGGAGCGCGTGGTTGGTGTCTTTGATGTATGAGGGAAGATCTTCAACCAGCGGTCTCATGAGGCTGTCGAGAAAGGCTGAGATGTAAGTAGTTGGACAGTTACATGCTGATACGATGGGGCGTCCAGGGGTGTCCGGTTTGTGGATTTTGGGGAGGAGGTAAAATTGAGATACCTGTGGGTGTTCCATGATGAGCCGGTTCGCCTCCTGGGGGAGCTCGTTGCTGCTGATAAGAAGGGAAATGGTGGATACCACTTCCTTTTGGTAGTCAGTGGTAGGGTCCTGTTGGAGAGAGAGGTAGGCAGAAGTGTCAGTTAGTTGTCTAGAGGCTTCAAAGATATATAGATCTTTACGCCACACCACAACAGCACCTCCTTTGTCCGCTGGTTTGATGACGATATCATCCCTGTTGCGGAGAGACTGGAGCGCCTGATTTTCTCCTTGGGTGAGGTTAGACCTATGTTTACTGGGTATAGAGAGTGCCTTGGGAGCTTGATTAGTGCATTGGTTGATGAAATAATCAACTGGTGGAAAACGGCCAGAGGAGGGAGTCCAACAGCTCTGTTTGGGATTAATGTTGTTAATGACATCAATAACCGGGTTGTTATCAGCTGCCTGTGAAGAGGAATTGTCGGCAAAATGTGCTCTGAGAAATCAATCTGTAAACCCAGCAGAAACCTTCTTAACAATGGCAAGTAATATTATTAATTACATCCACTATAAAACGAACGAAAAGGAATGCATGTTTTGCTTAGCCTTTTCTGTCATATTTTTTCATGCCCTGATTTGTTGATTGACTCATCCCCTGTTATCTTAATCTACAATTGTTTTCTGTGCTCTAAACCTATTACTTGTTCCTTTGCAGCCTACGCATGCTGACGCAGCTACCCACCTGAACTAATATGTCTGCATTGTTTCTTCCACCTATATAATGAAAATCTCTTCACTGTCATGCTCACCCCAGCTGCTCCTCTGGGGCGAGATAGCATTGGTGTGGCACCCATCTGTCACACTCAGCACCAGTTGCCATGTACACTGATTTGACAGGAGACCTGGATCACCTGGTGACTATTTACTGTCTAACTCACATCAGGTACTCCAGGAATATATAAGAGCTTATCTGAGTCTGAACTTGATAGAGTTCTGTCTCTGAATCTCTCAAGATATGTTTCCTCTGAGTACAGAACTTTGGGAGTGCCTCTCCAGGCCTGTTATCTTAATCTACAATTGTTTTCTGCTGGGGATGAGTCAATCAACAAATCAGGGCATGAAAAAATATGACAGAAAAGGCTAAGCAAAACATGCATTCCTTTTCGTTCGTTTTATAGTGGATGTAATTAATAATATTACTTGCCATTGTTAAGAAGGTTTCTGCTGGGTTTACAGATTGATTTCTAAGGTTTCTTTTTGATCTTCTTACTTAACTTTAAGTACTTTGATTACTCCCTTTCCTGATTGAACTCAACTACTTGAGAAGCAAAAACACGTAAGATCAGATGACTGTACTGGTGTATTTTTTTCTTTTCTGTTGACAATTTTTTAATAATTGTGGTAAGAACATTGAAAAGCAAATTGTTTTTCTACATGCTAGGCAATTTGATTTTTGAAGTATGAATTTATCTAATTTATTTTTAAAGCCTCAAAAGAAAGCTATAATTAAAAAAATGAAAATAGATACTTTTGTTAAATGCAAATGTTTATTCCTGGCAAAGTGTTCCCTTTTCAGGAATAGACAGCTTTCAACAGTCATCATCTGAAATGTTATGGAACCAAATTCACCAATTATTTGACAAACACTAAATTCTTTTATTTGAATTCAAACCTTATCTGTGTTTTACTTTTGCATTGGTGTCAAGGTCACATAAATCTGTCTTATCAATCTATTGACATTATTAGAAGTAGATTTAAAATTGAGAACAGGAAACACACTAAGGGTTTAGTAGTATGGAACAAGCTGCCCATCCACATTGTTGAAGCTGATACCATAACTTTTTTCCACAAATTATTGGATAAGATTCTTGGATCAATTATTATGTGACTGTCAAATAAGCTAGACAAGATGAATGGCTCTTTCTCATTTTTAACATTTATTACCTGTTGGGGACAACAAGCAACAAACAAGAGAAATGTTTTTCTCTTATAGACTAACATCTGCTTTGAACTATTCTCTAGAGAGCACTGATGAGAGAAATGTAAAAATTAATAAAAGAATAAAAGGAAGAGCATGATTCACTGCATGAAGCTGCCATTGATTAAGGCTTGCCAAACATTTTAGGTTGTGTTAGGGAACTCATATGTGACATACATATTCATCAGAACTACAGTAAATGTTTGAGTGAAAAAGTTTTATGATAAAATAAGTCTCAATTAACAATGTAAGCTTTCAACATTCATAGATTGCATTTTCTTCATTTTAATCACATACCATTTTTGAAGAAATAAGAAATTGTCTTTATGGCTATAGAGTGCTCATTGGAGAATGATGCACATAACATGCCCAGTGCTAAAAAATGGTGCCTAACTACAGTATGAATGTGGACTTTGGTCTAGCATGCACTGTGTGTAAGCAGTGATGTAATAACTTAATAACTCAAATATTCAATGGGTACATTTTTTTGCAGTGTAAGAGCCTTGTCAATGTTCGCTTTTAAAGTTTCATAACTGTTTCTTAAATAATAACATGGAAAAAAGGAGAGCTAAAATCTTTAATTTAAAATTTATAACTGACAATGGAAAATGTCAGTGGGACAATGAGACTCTTAGTATTTCAGCTTTGTGGAACAAAGTAAAAGTCACTGAAACTTTGCAAAAGCAAAGCTAGGTAATAAGCAAATTAGGTAATTCAATTAATGGACCCAAAAAGTTTTGAGCCTGCCAAGCACATGTTGGCTGCTTAAATACAGTAAATTGTTGCTATGAACAATAATTCACTAAAAAAACAAAAAATATAATTGTCAGTGGCTAGAGTCAGTAAGAGTTTAGTGCCAGATCTTTACATTTTTCAAATCACTAGCTGCATCTCATCCATCATTGTGGCGTATTTGGATTAATGTTGAACACTTGGCCTAAAGCAGTTCTCTGTTATGCATGATGGGAATTTTCTTTGTGTTTACTGCAGTTTGCTGAGGGCATTCTTGGGCATTCTGAGGGCATGCTGTGCAGCATAAAGCCTGTCAGAGCAGATTCGTTCACATGATAAATGAACTCTGGAGCTCAATTTTTGTCTTAGCAAGTGCTACTACAGGTATGCTTAATCAATACATACACTGTAAAATGTATTAAAATTGGGGATCAGGCCTAGATGGATAACAAAAACTCCATCCATCCATTCTCAATATCTGTTTAGTCCACTATACTGTCAGAATGAACCAAAGCTTGACCCAATACAGGGCAGGATATGCCATGGATACAGGATACCGTGAAGGACACCTTCATTCACAAACAGATACAGAATATCCACAATAACTCCACACAGGATAGACGCAAACCCAGGACCCAAGAGCTTGGAGATAGCAGTTCTAACCATAACACTAACATTACTACAATTGACTATAATTGACTCTTTTTTGTTAGGTTATATAAAAGTCTACCTTGACAGAATAATACGTTTGCATAAAGGTTAACAATATAAAACAAGAATCCCCTCATATGCTGTGTGCAAATCAGCCTTATCTTAAATGCAGATGAAATCAAGATTTCATGAGGTCTATAAAAGGATACTAGAAGACACAACTGGAGAAGATTCCTGGATAAATACGTGATAAGCAAATTCACAACATGTCTGGTACATTTCTTATGCTCATAAATATTCTAATGGATACAACTCTGTATTTCTTTGTATGTTGAACATTTAATAAAGTGTTGAGTCCAGCAACAGGAAATTACAGTTTAATTTATGTATGTTTCTAATGTGAGGTGAATGGGGTCAGAAATCTCATTTAGAGCATCGTGTTCCAGCAAGACACAAGCATGTCATTGCCAGCTCTGTACAAAGCACCTCTTGCAAAAAGAATTTTAATACAACTCAATGCTCTCACCTGACCGCACACCCTTTAACCTCCCCCTCATCAATCACTTGGAGGTGCCCTGGGGATAGTCCCACCCCTGAGAGGTCACAACTTCTGAAACGTAACTCCACACTTGTCTTGAATTTGTAAAACCAAAAAAAAGTCTTCAAGGGATTTCTTGGTGTGGGTAGTAGCATTACTGTTGCTTCTTTAACAGATCAGCCACCTAGCAGTCATGCTTCTCTAATTTCAAATTTAGTTTTAGAACTTTTAGTTCAAGTTCAAGTTCAAGTTTATTGTCATTATACTCATATACTGTACAGGTATATGGTATAACGAAATGCCATTTAGCTAGCTCTCGGACATAAGTAGTACAAGAAAAAAACAACAACAATACAATTGTATAACAAAAGAAAGACAGAGACAACAGGCAGTGTGCAAAAAACAACAGACGATGTGCAAAAACAGCAACAGGCAATGTGCAAAAAACAACAACAGGCAGTGTGCAAAAAAACAACAACAGGCAATGTGCAAAACAACAAAAAGGTAACAGGTTATGTGCAAAAATATGCATCAACAGAATGAAATAAAGGGATAGAAATTATGGGGAGTGAGCTTTTGACATGTATGGTAGAGGTAGATTTTCAATGTGTGTTTGGGTTTTTGGTAAGAAAGAAAGAAAGAAAGAAAGAAAGAAAGAAAGAAAGAAAGAAGGAAGGCACTGTGAGGTTCAGATCATAGGTGAGAGGTGAGGTGAGAGTGAGAGAGGCTGGGAGTTTAATAGTTTGATAGTGCGGGTGTAAAAACTGTCTCTGAGTCTGGTAGTCTGGGCCCGAATGCTCCGGTACCATTTTCCAGATGGTAGCAGATCATAAAGTCTGTAGCTGGGGTGTGTGGGGTCTTAGATGATGCTTAGAGCTTTCCTCAAGCACCATCTGTCATAAATGTCCTGGTTAGATGGGAGGGCAACCCCAGTGATGGACTGGGCAGTTTTCACCACCCGCTGTAGGGCTTTGCGGTCAGCAGCACTGCAGTTGCCATACCACACTGTGATGCAGCCTGTCAGTGTGATTTCAGTAGTGTGTCTGTAAAAGTTAGTGAGGATCTGGGGACATATCTTAGCCTTCTTCAACTGTCTTAGGAAGTACAGGCGCTGTTGCGCTTTCTTGATCAGGCAGGTGGTGTTGAGAGACCATGTGAGGTCCTCTGTGATATGGACGCCAAGGAATTTAAAGTTACTGACCCTTTCCACTTCAGTCCCGTTGATGTGGAAAGGGGCATGTCTGGTTTGCAGTTTCCTGAAATCAACGATCAGCTTCTTGGTTTTGCTGACGTTGAGGGTGAGTTCATTGTCATCACACCAAGTTGTAAGGAGATTGACCTCCTCCCTGTAGGCCCTCTCATCATTGTCTGTGATCAGACCCACAACTGTGGTGTCATCGTCAAACTTGATGATGGAGTTGGTGTTGTGTTTGGCCTTACAGTCGTGGGTATAGAGGGAGTAGAGCGATGGACTAAGCACACACCCCTGGAGGACCCCAGTGTTCAGAGTTAGTGTGCGGTTAGAGGTGTGGTTTCCAAGCCTGACAGCCTGAGGTCTGCCTGTCAGAAAGTCCCGAATCCAGTTGCAGAGGGTGGTGTTAAGACCCAGTGCGCTGAGTTTCTTGACTAGTTTCTCTGGGATGATAGTGTTAAAAGCTGAGCTGAAGTTGATGAATAGTAGTCTTGTGTATGTGTTCTTTTTGTCCAGATGGGATAGGGCAGTGTGTATGGCAATGGAGATTGTGTCATCTGTGGATCTGTTGGATCGGTAGGCAAACTGGTATGGAATGGTGTCCTTAATGTGCTTCATGACCAGCCTCTCGAGGCACTTCATGATGACAGGTGTTAGTGCAACTGGTCGGTAGTCATTAAGACATGTCACTGTGGTTTTCTTTGGTATTGGGATGATGGTGGTTGTCTATGGCTTGGGCCAGAGACATGTTGAAAATGTCTGTGAATACACCCCCCAGTTGATTGGCGCAGGCTCTGAGGACGCGAATGGGTATGCTGTCGGGTCCTGCAGCCTTGCGTGTGTTCACTTTTAGCAGAGATCTCCTCACCTCATCTGCAGACAGTGAGAGTAGCTGGTCAGCTGCGGAGGGTGCAGCTCTGTTGACTGGTTCTGTGTCGTTGGCTTCAAACCGAGCATAGAAGGTGTTGAGCTCGTTAGGCAGGGAGGCATCATGGGCAGGTGCACAGATGTTCTTCCTCTTGTAGTCTGTGAGGGCCTGTATACCTTGCCACATACGCCTTGGGTCATTAGTGGTGAAGTGTTCCTCTAATTCCTGTTTGAGTGTGTTTTTTGCATGTTTAATACCATTGTTAAGATTGATCCTGGCTGACCTTAGTTCTGATTTATTGCCCGATTTGAATGCTGCATCCCTTGCTTTGATTAGGATGCGAACCTCACTGTTCATCCATGGTTTCTGGTTAGGAAAAGTTCTTATTTCTTTTGTGAGTTTGACATCGTCAGCACATTTTCTGATGTAGCTAGTGACTGACGATGCATATTCCTGTATGTCGGTGTATGATCCCTGTGTGGCTGCCTCTTTAATCACACTCCAGTCAGTGCATTCAAAACAATCCTGCAGGACCGATTCAGCTCCTTCAGGCCACACTTTCACCGTCCTGACCACTGGTTTCACTCGCCTATGCAGCTGTCTGTATGCCGGGAGGAGAAACAGAGTGATCTGGTCTGAGTTTCCACAGTGGGGGAGGGGTACTGCCTTGTAAGCATTCTGAATCTTGGTGTAAACATGGTCCAGAGTGTTTACTCCTCTCGTTGGGAAGGAAACATGCTGATGGCATTTTGGGAGGATGGATTTGAGATTTGTTTGATTGAATTCACCCGCGACGATAAAGGTTGCATCAGGATGTGCAGATTCCTGTTTGTTTATTGCAGTGTGCAGTACCTCTAGCACTTCTTTGCCATTAGTGTCAGGGGGGATGTAGACGGCGGTGATAATAACAGTTGTAAATTCCCTCGGCAGATAGAAGGGGCGGCACTTGATCATTAAAAATTTCAGAGCAGGTGAGCAGTGTTTCGTGATGGTAGATACATTGTTGCACCACACATTGTTAATAAAAATGCACACTCCCCCACCCTTGGTTTTACCGGATTCTGTAGTTCTGTCCACGTGGGAGGCAGAAAATCCGTCTAGGTGTATTGCCGAGTCCGTAATACTGTCTGTTAGCCATGTTTCAGTAAAAATAAAAGCGCAACATTCTTTAATTTTTCGTTGTGTGGAGAGTCTCAGTCTGAGATCATCGAGTTTGTTGTCGAGGGATCGGACATTGGCGAGTAAAATGGTTGGTAAAGGATGTTTGTTCTGTTTGGTCTTTAGTCTTGTTTGTAGCCCAGCTCGCTTACTGCGTTTCCGTTTTCGTTCACATCGTTTGCGACGCTTCCTGTCTTGGTTACCTTGTTCAGGTGATACCGCAGTTTCCAGGCCTTGTCGGAGAAGTCTGTGCGAGCTGATGCAGTCCAGATCTTCCAGACTAGGTGATAGTCCTGCAGATCTTGTTCCAATGTCTAAAAGTGTTTGTGGATCATAAGTTATGTACGTGAACATTGTGGAGAGGGAAACTGAGGACTAAGACAGTAACAAAAGAAAGAACGAAGAAAAAAAAAACAATTATAAAAACCTTGATAAGAGAGCTCGCTGGGCTGCTGCCTGCGTGTGCGCCGCCATCTTGGATTGCTAGTTATGAGCAATCTAAGGGCTGACAAGAAGAAACGTCTAATACAATTTGACGTTCAGTAGCTTGGTCAGACCCTAACAACAGGTGGAGAGAAGTGAGATTTAAATAGAGATTTCTTGTGGGTAACTCACCTGGCTGAAAAACAACACTTGTGTACTGGTGGACTGTTGTAACCTCCCCCCTTTAATGAGTAATGGTCAGGGAGTTACTGACAGGGCAAGATTAGGGTGGAGGCAGGGATGCAACAATGAAACAAACAAGTGAATACAGTGCCCTCCAGAATTATTGGCACCCTTGGTAAAGATGAGCAAGAAAGGCTATGAAAAAATGTCTTTATGGTTTATCAGCTTGATCTTACACTGAAAATATGAGAGAAATCTAATCTTTCAGTGAGGTAAAATTATTCAAAGAAAAAACAAATCCTTATAAAAATTAACCTTTTTCTCAAAAACACGTGTCCCAATTATTGGCACCCCTGCTTTTAGTACTTTGTCCACCCTCCCTTTGCCAAGATAACAGCACTGAGTCTTCTCTTATAATGCTGGATGAGGTGGGAGAACACATACAGTATAAAGGGATCTAAGACCATTCCTCCATACAAAATCTCTCCAGCTAATAATAATAATAATTGCTTACACTTATATAGCGCTTTTCTGCACACTCCACTCAAAGCGTCAAAGTGTTTTACAGGTAATGGGGACTCCCCTCCACCACCACCAATGTGCAACCTCCACCTGGATGATGCGACGGCAGTCATTGTACGCCAGAATGCTCACCACACATCAGCTATCAGTGGGGAGGATAGCAGAGTAATGAAGTTTAGGATTAAGAATTATTAGGAGGCCATGAATGGGTAAGGGCCCAGTAGGAAATTTAGCCAGGACGCCAGGGTTACATCCCTACTCTTTTCGAGAAACACACTGGGATTTTTACTGACCACAGAGAGTCAGGACCTCGGTTTTACATCTCATCAGAAGGACAGCACCTGCCCCGTCACTACGACTCACATGGACCACAGAGTGAGTGCCCCCTGCTGGCCCACTAACACCTCTTCCAGCAGCAACCTTAGTTTTTCCCAGGAGGTCTCCCATCCAAGAACCGACCAGGCTCACACCTGCTTAGCTTCATTGGGTTGCCAGTTGTGAGTTGCAGAGTGATATGGCTGCTGGCTTTACGTCAGAGTCCTTGATCCTCGCTTGTGGACTCTCCTCTTAAGCTCACTTCACAGGTTTTCAATGGGGTTTAGGTCAGGGGACTGGAATGGCCACTGCAAAATTGTGATTCTGTAGTCAGTGAACCATTTCTATGTGGATTTGGAGGTAAGAGTTGGATCATTGTCCTGCTGGAAGATCCAACCACGACCCAGTCTTAGCCTCCTGGCAGAGGCAGCCAGATTTTGATCTAAATTCATACGATGCTATGTATCCTAACAAGATTCCCAGGGCTTTTGGAAGAAAAACAGCCCCACAACTTCACAGATCCACCACCATACTTTACAGTGGGGATTGGGTTCTTTTCTGCATGACCTTGACTCTTTTTACACCAAACCCATCAAACCCAGCTCTATTTTTGTCTCATCTGACCATAGAACCCAGTTCCAATCAAAATTCCAGTGATGTTCAGTGAACTCCTTGCGCTTATGTTTGTGGTTTGATGACAGCAGAGGCTTTCTTCTGGCGAGCCTTCCAAATAGTGCTCTCTGAAAATGCTTTTCCTTTATATTTAGGCTCAGATTTCAACTATAGATCGTATTATTATAAACTTTCTTGGAAAAATGTATTTTATGTAAACCATGTTTGCTATTAATTCATTTAGGGCTAAAATACGTTCATTGTCTTCCAATCGAGTCGAGTTGACATTGGAAGCTTGCCACACCCGGACTGTTAAACCAACGCATTTAAGTAATAATAATACGATCTATAGTTGAAATCTGAGCCTAAATATAATGGAAAAGCATTTTCAGAGAGCAATCACGCTGTGTTTATGTAGAAAAAGCGATTAGGTTTATGAGCAATCTAATTACCTATTCGCTTAAAACGCTATATAAAATAAAGTTTATTTAGAGATGAATGATCAGTGTCGCAGTTTAAATAATTTTCGTAGGAGGGCTTGGACAGATTCCAAGTGCATTTTTGCAATTTACGTTGCAATTTAGAGCTTTCTGGCAAGAGGAGACACCCAAATTATAATGTAACATGCCACTGTTTGTGCATGAACAAAGTTATACTGCAATTTTCCTTAGATACGCGATTAAAAAAAAATTGTTTTTGAATCCCCCGTGGAACACACTCCATAAGAATCAGCGCTTTTATACATATCGCTTTTAAACACATATATTTAAACACGCGTTTACGATTTAAATCAAAACGCGATTCAAATCAATATAAATGTTTATTTTGTAACACATAGGTGACTATTCATTGTTATTAAAAAAACTTAAATTCGATCATGTTGTGATATTAAGAAATACAAATTTGTTTGGTGCGAGTGAGGTTTTATTTAATCTCTGACCAAGGGAAACGTTTCATTTTTTCAAATAAATGTTTGTTAAAAAATAAAGTCATAGTTCCATGGGATTCAATCACATTTATACATTTTAGAAACGATTCATCCATACAAACACCACAAAACTATTCTCGATTGTATTTCTGAATGGTATGTTACACTTAGTTCACTGTTTTAAATACATCTAATTAAGAAAGTTAGGTGTTAGCATAAACTATTAGCAATAATATTGTAACGCAACGGGGGCTCAGGCGGGCGCCCTTGCCGCATCTGGTCGGCCCCATCCCGACTGGAGGCTCGAACCCGGGACTTCCACGTCTCTCTGCAGCGACCTAGCCCCGTGAGCTAAAGAGAGATCTCTCCACAGCCCAGTAGCTGTGGTCCTGCTATCACAGGGAAGGGCGGTGACGTCAACCGCTCTGGTACGCCAGCTCTTACACAGTGCCTGTCGGCCGTAAGCGTTACACTCTCCCCCGCTTAAATCGCCGTCCCCGGCGAAGGGCTATCCCATCCCACTGCTGACACCAATGTAACGCAACGGGGGCTCAGGCGGGCGCCCTTGCCGCATCTGGTCGGCCCAAAGTATAGGTGGCTCGAACCCGGGACTTCCGCGTCTCTTTGCAGCGACCTAGCCCCGTGAGCTAAAGAGAGATCTCTCCACAGCCCATTAGCTGTGGTCCTGCTATCACAGGGAAGGGCGGTGACGTCACCCGCTCTGGTACGCCGGCTCTTACACACACTGCTTGTCGGCCGTAAACGTTACAATATTAAATTTAGCACTGTAATAAGTTGTTGCACTTTCCCCCGCATCTTGTAAAAATATATTTTCATTGTTCAAATATACATTAAATCTGACTATCATATAATAAGTTAAATACAAAACTAAAGAAAAAATAGGGTTAAATATAATTCAAAATATTTTGCTAACAATGTTAACTGTTTATAAATAATAAATTGTATTAACTAAAGAGTAGGATGGCACAGTTGTTAGTATGCTTTTTGTTTTGTTTTGTTTTTCATAAATACAACAGTAGTACCTGATGTCTCAGTGGCTTTCAAAATTAAATTATGCATGCAAACCTGTGAACTAGAAAGATAACTAAGATATCCATCCATTTATAATGGTGGCAAAGTGGTTAGCATTGCTATCTTGGAGCACTGGGGTCCTAGGTTCAATTCCTGCCATCCTGTGTGTGTGGGGTTTGCATGTTCTCTCTGGGTTACATGGTTTTTCTCCATATGTGTGATATGACTCCCTCTCGCACTCCAAAACATACTGGTAAGTTAATTGGTTTATGGGAAAACTGGCCCTGGTGTGTGTGTGTTTGTGTCTGTCCAGGGTGTATTCTGCCTTGTGTCCGTTGCTTACTGGGATAGGCTCCAAATCCTCTGTACTGGATAAAGAGATTAGAAATGGATGGAAGTAAAGGCACTGTGTGGATGGAACTATACACAGTGTTAGAAACCCACTATGAAATGGCAGCATCTCACTGAGAATAAAATATTTTATAGTGCTGGCTTAAGGAAACAGCCTTTCCACCTCTCTTGCACATCAGTATCCATACCTAGTTATTTAAACAAATTGCCTGTAATTATAAACATCTTAATATGCTGGCTCTGTGGATCCGCATCAGCTATGTTTGCCCATTCCTTCAATTCATGTGCATCCAACACACAGTTCAACGCTAGCAACTACACAAAATCTAAAATACAATCCTCATTTCAGTATCTATGTAAACATACAGTCTGTTAACTTCATCATCTTCATCAAAAGTATGCCTAACCCCATTAGGAAGTGTTCTTGTTATCAGTGTATTCCTCAGCTATCCCAAAATTATCTTCTTCTTACCAACATCTCTAGTCTTTTATCCTGCAATAACTCAGCCAACACTTAAATATCCAAAAGCTGCTTGTGTTAATTTCTTGAAATCACAAATATCATGTGTAAATACTGGCCATGTAATACTCTGCATTGTGGAATAATAGTTTATTTTAAAGGGAACTAGAGAAACTAAGAACTAGAGAAATCAAGAAAGGCTTTTTTTTCTAGAATTAATAAATGCACATCCTGTTCACTGGGGAAATTAAATCCACACTGAGCAATCTTCAATATGTTCAGAATATGACAGCGAAAATCAGGGATGCATTACACCTGTTTTCAAGTCCTTGCATTGGTTATCTATCAGGTTTCAAGTCAACTTCAAAATCCTCATCCTCATTCAGTACCTACAGTATATGGCTTATTATCTGTCTACTCCCCACCTTTGTCCGTCTGACTCTGGTCTTCTAGCTGTCCTACATTCTGTGGGTGACAGGGTCTTCTCTAGCTGCACCCCAGAGCTCTCAATTTGTATTCCCAGTGATATCAGTCACGTACCCTGAGTGCATTTAAATCTAACCTCAGAACCTTTCTTTTCAGAAGACTTAGTGTCTGTATCTGCTTCATTTTCTAATTTTGGTAGCACCTCTAACTGCTTGTCTTTCTTATATGTATTTACTTTGTAATCTGTGGTCCTTTTATCTGTTTTTATATCTACTGTATTGCTTTGAGATGCCACTTTTAAAGGTGATATATAAAATAAAGTTTTTTATTATTGTTATAGAGAAACATGATCAGTTTTCCCTGGTTCAGATAAAAAGATCCAAAGCATACTAGTTTGTCACTCTTCTCATTCCCTTTGCTAAATAACTTTTCATACTAATCTGATCAATCTAACTGCCTGTTTTCTGTGCTTTCTCTATCTTGCTAGATTTGCAATTATTCTGAAAATTTTCTTCTTGAAATAACTCATTTCTAAATACCTTTTTTCACTGTTAACATCTTGCAGCAACTCTGCGACAAAATATACACTTAGCACAGTTCATCCTGCTACCAACATTGAATAAAAAAAATCTTATGATTTCTATATTTATGTCTTTATTTAGTGGTTTCATTAGTGACAAAGGCTAAACTTTCTTGGAAAAATGTATTTTATGTGTTGCGGATAAAACTGACTTGCTTTAACAAAGTATGTTTACAAATCCTTTCACCTGGCAATCTACCTGAATGCCCAACTATCTGAGAAGCCCTCCATGAAACCATGGTTGCTATTAATTCATTTAGGGCTCATTGACAGAATTGCTGTTTTTTATGCATGCTAATTTTCTGATTCCTCAGTCTGCTTCATGTTTATAGATAAGACTTTATTGATCGCGAAGGGAAATTGATGTACATGTTCATGTACATGATGAACATGTTTGCATGTTCTTTTGTAACATACACCTTTTTGTGATTTTTTTGTATATCTAAGCAAGTGTTCCTGCATCCCTCTTCTGCACTATAGGCATGGCTTTTCTTCTGTTTGCTCCATTTCTAAAACTTTTTGCTCATGTGCATTTTTGTAATTTTTTACACCTCTAGCACTTTAACGTCCTGAATTTTCATTTGCCTTAATTTGTAGAATGAATTTGAGTTTTAGCCTTAAAAATCTTAAGTTTTCACTATCTTTTGTTTCTTGTCCTACAACTGTTATTATAGATCACCGAATTATTGTACTTGACATGACTTCATTCAGCCTTTCCTGAACGTCTATGACAGGCAGAGAGAGTGCTGTTTCTGGTGCGATCTTTTGCAGCTGACATTTCACTGTTTTAAACGAACAAGAAATTAGATTGCTCATAAATCACTTATCCTATATAAATACAGCGTAATTGCCCTCCGAAAATCCTCTTTTTCTTGTTCGTTTTAGAGACCTTGATCGAAACTGATTTTAGATGTCAGAAAGGATTTCTTTTCTCTGTATTTCCTACATTGCTTTCTCGAGATTTTAACTTTATATTTAGGCTCAGATTTCAACTATAAATCGTACACTAATTAATAGCAGTAAATACTGATGTTTTGCTTCCTCTTACCACAAAAAATATATATGTTTTGTAGCTGGGATGAACTTTATTTCGTACGCGTAGCTACTGTACTACCATTCGGACACGAAGCGGTTAAAGATGGCGGCAAATCAGACACCCAGAGGGGGGGGGGGGGGCGTCTTCTCGCCTCCATAACTAAAATGCCAAATAGGAGTGGCTTAAGCGACATACACAGTCGTGTAACTGACAGTTTGAGGTAGCCTATCGTGTAAATTTCGCTTTGGTGCTGATAGGTTAAGCTTTCGAAACTCTGCCCCAAAGTCATGTGACTGATTTTTCGCCTTGTTTCGTTGGTTAAACGCAATGATCACAAGCACCACCATGGTAACTGGGATGTGTAGTTTTTAATTCCGTTTGAATTATAACTGTACGTACTGTCTTCATATTTGGCCAGGGCTTTAAAGAGAAGGCGCGCCAAAAAATTACGGTGCCGTCGTCTCCACTTTACAGGTACCCCCGTGCTGGAAGAATTTGACCTTGGAACGTTTGCCCAGCGTACTCCTAGGTACTGTAACTGTCGTGTGGATAGTTTCACAAGAATCAGACAAAGGTTTAAGCATCGCTTATTCTAAATAAAACTGCAAAAAAAAAACAACAACAACCCATAATGTACTTCTTTGCGGCTCTGTTTGCCCAAATCATATATTCACAACGTGAAATCTAGAAAATAATATTACGTAACCAAAATCCGCAATATGGAAACAGAATGACTTGTATGTACTTGATATCTCTAATCAATCCACGGGGACATTGTAAAAAGCAGAATCCCAGCACAAAACGAAACTAAAACGTATACCGTTTCGCGCTTCTTATTAGTTGCTCAAAAGTAATTTGACCGTATGAAATGCATAATATAAACCTAGAAACATATACGTGAGCAGTATTTATGCACTGTAGTATCAGTGTTAAGACATACCTCTCAAATACTATAAATCAAGTTAAAAATATCTCAAGACCGATTCTGGTCATAATGAAACCATGTTTCGTGTATGTTTTCTTTCAAGTACCGAGACCAGCCATATACAGTACTGTATGTTTATGTTCCAAAATTAATATCGTTTATGGCCTTCACACGCGTTGCAGTATGCTCCTATTCTTTTTATGCTCAGCTACTAAGATTTCCCTTCAGTGGTAAAATTAAATATGAATATTCAATACTTAAACGGGCACAGTTAAGACATTAAATATACATATACATACTGTATACAGTACAGTTTGCATACGGTAATATGTTTATGTTCCTAAATCAATCTCTTTTATGAGCATGTGAAAGGCATGGTGAATCACTGTACTTTGCATGATTGGAAACAAATGCGTGATTGCGAAATGCTGTGGTGTTACTTTTACAAAGACGGTCAATGAAAAAAAGAATGTTGACCAGGGCAATACTTTGAGTTTACACTTACAGCTTGTCCAAGGTCATTCATTATTAATACTATTAGTAATATCTTCGTTAAAGACTGATGGCCACAGCTCAAACATGAGAGGTTTATTAGCTCCACCTTGCGGAAATTCCGGATACTATTATTTTGCTTGTCGTATTATAGGAGAATTTACGGTAACTAGCGGTATTTACCGGTAACTTGCGGTATTTACCGGTAGCTTGCGGTAGACTGCGTACAGCGTACCGGAAAATAATGCGGTATCGCCCGCGCATTTTGAATGGCTGCATCTGTAGGTTCAGATGACCCTGGCACCTTTACATGTATCAAATTCTCTTTTGACCTGTTGGTCTTTTCTTCTGTCTCTCCCAAATTTGAACACCAATTATCTTTTTGAGTGAATTTTATTTCATTTCCTATTTTAGTTGTTAGCCTTTTGTCTGTATTTTCTGTTTTGTTTACTATCTCGTTTTGAACTCCTAATCTGCATGTAAGCACTCATGTTTACCTGTCCTATAGCCCTATAGGGCAGCTACAGGGAATAGTTCCATTTCTGCCACATAAATCTCACTTTCCTTAGAGTCACAACCATCTGTAAATTATCACACTTCTCGTACAAAACTGTTTAAACCAGATAATCCCATACTGACACCAATTGTTACAAATTGGGGATTACGAAACTGGTGAAAATCAGGAATTGACCGAGAAATTTAGTCAATCAGTGAAATAATTATTCATAACCCTCTGTTAGGGATCCGGTAAGAGAAACCGAAACCAGTGAATGAACCCACTTGCAGGAGCTTATAAAGCCTAGCCGTGATCCAAAGAAAGCCGTAGTCGAAGAAACGAGCCGAGAGTCCAGGGGAAGCCAGGGATCCAAACAGGGAAAGAGTTACCGAAGCCAAACCGTGATCCGAAACTGTAGACAATAGAGCAATCCGAGAGTCCAGGGGAAGCCAGAGATCAAATACAGAGAGTGAGTACCGAACCCAAGCCGTGATCCGAAAAACCATCGTCAAAGGGGGAAAAACTGTAATCCGAAAACCAAGAAAGACACAAAGCAGAAGAAGGAGTAGCGCAACTAGGAAGCTCGAAAGGAAAACCAATACTGAGCGAGGAGGTAGGAAAAGACAGGTGTTTAAGTACAGGATGAGACGGGGGTGTGGTGGTGAATAAGTAAACTGATAGGTAGACTGATGAAGTAAGGCTATGCCTTCTTCTGCCTCTTCCGTTGCCGGGAGGCAGGGATCGACTTGTAAGTGATTTTCTCGCAATATACCCAAGCGGTTGGTATAATCGGAGGCATGTGAATTCTTAATTCTCTGGCACAACTTTGTTGAGAGGAGTAATAATCCAGGCACACTAGGTTAAACAAATATTTATTACAATGACAAAACACAAACTGTGCTACACACAACAACACATACAACAAACAAGTTACTTTATGTACAGTATTTACAAACAAGCCATTTCAGAGGCCTCACATTCTAGTCACCCAGAAAACCCCAGTCTGCTACTAAGCATTAAAATCTAAACATGCCTACAGAAGCCACACAAGAGTTGAGCTGCCTTCCAACTAAATACAATGCAACCTATAGTTAAATCTCTCTCTCTGCACCCCGGATGCCACAAAATAAATGGGAGCCTATATCCCTATTCATAAAATGCACCCTAAGCAGGAAAGATGTTTCTAACTGAGGTATCTTCTACCCAGGAAACCCAAGTTCCCTAAAACACAAGAATAGAACACTCTTTTATTAGGTTAAAAAACATAGCTTCAGTCTAGTTTGGTTTGACGGATCACATTCCCACAAAGCACAGGGAAAGGATTGTCATTCAGTACAGGAAATCCAGCCAGCAGACTGAGGTCTGGTGTTCTGCACTGTATACATTATGTTCTGCATTTGCTGTCATTGTAACCATTAGTTGTTTAATTACCAACTTCTGTTAATTTATTTGATTTGTTTATCTGTTTAAACATAAGGTAGGCACCTCAAGGTGAAATCTTTTGAGGTAATTAAAGGACAGGACATTTTCCATAAGCATTGATACATTGAATAATTACCATTCCATTTGAATGTACATAATTCTGTAACCTGTCTAACCTTGTCCAACTTCAGACCTTTCCCCTCTCTGCTCTCATCCTTTCTGCAGGTCTTTGGAACTGCCAGTCCACTGTCAGAAAGGTTGACTTCATACCAACCTACACCTTACACCTCACCCTGTATTTCGTGGTTCTCACTGTAACATGGATCCATCCTGATAACATCATGACATCAGCTACACTCTCCTCCAACTTCTCCTTCTTCTTTTTTCCACACACACCAGCCCGTTGAGCAAACTGGTGGATCACATGTCCTCTCCCCTCCCCCTGGAAATCTCCAAAAACACCACTCATGATGTATCACACCTATCAATTCCTTTTGTTTTCTGTCTTACTGTTACCATCACTGTCCCTTTTAGTCTTTACATCATTGTTTAATCTCACCCTCAAGCCCACCATGGGAGCTTTGTGGAACTAGACATCTTATTTAGCACCTTTCCTGAAGATAGCATATTGTTGATTGTTGTTCAGGTGTGAAGATATTCTTCAATATGAAGATTCGACTTCATATTGTTGATTCTACCAGGGAACTTTAAAATCTGTTTTAACAATCCACAGTCTGGCTTCCTTCCACTTCTCTATTTCTTTGACCTTGCACTTTCACGCTTTTCTACTTCATACTTAACACAAGACTGGCAAACAGCTAGACCTCTTCTTCTCACAGGATTTACTGCTGTACTACTGACCTCACATCCACTCCCTATAACTCTTGGTTCTTTTGTTCTTCTCCCTACTGCTCCCCTTTCCCCTGTCTTTCTGCCCTCTGCTCTATCTTCTGCTGTTATCTCCTCCTCTCTTCTGTCAGACAAAGTCACCATTGCTCTTCTGTCCACAATTTCTACCTATCTTGATTTTTTCTGTTCTCTGTCCTCCTGGATTCATTGATTTAGAGTCAGCATAAATCTACTGAAACCCTACTGATTTCATAATTTGCAAAGACATTTCATCCTCCTTCTCTCTATCTCTGTAACCTCTACCAAATGCAACATCTTTTACTCCAAAATACAAAGTGTTATTTCCAACCCTCATAACCTTTTCTCCACCTTCTCACTTCTCAACCATTTATTCAGCATTGGTTGCTTTGCGGACTCCTGCTAAGACAGTCCTCTCCTCTTTCAACCCTCTCTCTGAGGCTAGTGTCTTATAACTTACTCTCACTCTATTTGTCCTCTTGTTCCTGTCCCTGCTCCTGCTCTGATCTAGCTCCTCTCACCTTCTACCATTCATTCTCTCCATCCTCCCTCCTACTGGACATTTCCCCATATCTTTGAAGCAGGTAGGCACATGCCACAACCTTCGATCGATCCCTCTATCTCTTAGATCTACAGTTCTGTCGCAGATCCCGCTTAAGTTTGCTAAACCTTCCTTTTGCCTCCATCTGCCTGACTCTTCAGACCTGGCTCTGTACCAGGATCTTTACCAAAACCCCTGTATTCAGCAGGCTGCACAATTGCTGACTGTGTGTATAACACAGCCTCTGCCCTGCCTGCCCTGACCTTGTTATTGGATTCCTCAGCCTCACTGCAGTGGCACTCCCCAGGTCAGCGCTGCATCATAACACCTTTCAATTCTATGGATAGTCTTATTAAAGACACTAAATATATCATTAGAAGGTTAACAACAAAATTATCATGATATTAGTAAGAATAAGCAAAATTGTTTAGATGTGGTTTGGCAGACAGGCAAAACACAGATGTAAGAGCATTTAAATCTACATGAGGTCAACAGCTATTTAGGGAAACTTCTTGGACACTATAATTAGGATGGTCCCTGAAGAGCAATCTTCTGCAAATACCAGAAGAAGATAAATGTTTTTTGGATTTGTAAATCTCTCTAGCAAACTAAAAGAACTCAAAACAAAACATATATATTTATTAGGGGTAAAAAGGTTTTATGACCATTGAATTATAGCCTCACTGATGCCAGCTTCCCATTGGAATTGGCACAGCACTGCCAATGGAATAGAAAATAATAACAGCACAGAGGACGCATTTCATCTATCTAGACCTGGATTCTGTCACATCCTATTTAGTAGGCTACAAATGTAATTTGTAGTGCTTAAACATTTCAGCAGTTTATGCTGAATCAGAATGTGCTACATACACATGCAGACTTGCACTGTTGCACTGTGAACCTGCTTCAACATTCATGAAAGTTAATTCCAATTAAGGAAAATTATCATAAGTATACATACATTTATACATAAAATTGGGGACTTGACCATTCAGAACAGCATAAGAATTAAAATAAAAAAGCAAGCACTGGCAGAACCTCACTGATTCCAAATTGGATCTCTTTTTGGAAAACAGATTTTTCAAGACAGTTTGTCTGAATGAGGAATCAAAGACATCATTGGAGGGAATGGAATTACAAGATCTTGCCTAATCCAAGGTTGCAGTCACAAACCCTTTCTTTTTGTATTAAATCTGTTTAGTCTTAGTCCTGGAGGACCAGTGTGTCTGAAGGGTTTTCAGGTCTCTGTAAAAGCAGCTGCATCTGAAGAACTAGGAGCTGTTGTTAAATAGGTCCAATAAGCCAATAAAGAGGCTGATATTGGTTGTAAAGAGCTGCTAACAGACCTCCCTCAAGAACCAGGATTGGAAGTCCCTGGTTTACAGGATTTGGAGGGTCCTTTCAAGACCACAACTCACTACCTATGTGGGAAAAACATCATTTTTCATTCTCTGCATTGATTCAGCAATTAAAACCTTTTTCCTACTCACTAATGAGGTGTGTACAGTTAGTAACCTGTGATTCCTTAGCAGTAGGTTTTTCATGTTATTTATTATATTCCTGAACCCCTAAATGGGACCATTTTCACCCTTCTCCTCATCTTCAATAGACCAAGAGAAATCTGCCCGATTGCAGGTCCTAAAGGAGACAAACTGGAGACTACTTCAGTATAGATGTCCAACTGGATAACTGGAATTTGAATTCCACACTGATTTTATGTTGGCTCATGCTTTACTACCACCTGCATATAAATCCCTCGTGTGATATTGTTCGTCTGGCTTCAGAGAAAATTGGCACTCTCTCCTTTTCTGTTTTTACTTTGTTCTTTTATACTTGTTGCTTTATTGAAACACTCTGTCCCTTTCATTTAATTTTTTTTTATTTCAGAGTCAGCTACAGACAAAGCATACAGTCCAGAACTTGTCTGCTGAGTTGAAACAGGGAGAGAAGGAGACAAGCAGGGAGAATGCTGGCTCTGAAAGGAATGTAACATGTCATGGGTTTTAAGGGTTGTCCAACAGGAAGAGAAAGGAATCAGGATTCAACTTCTTTGCCAAGCTGGCCTTGGAGTTTAGACATTTATATGCCAATGTAGTCCCGTAAATTACCAGATATAACAGTGTGTGGAACTGTTTTATAGGGAACATAAGGAAGATTAAAAAAAAAAGGTTTGAACGGAGAAGTATGTAACTTTGTGTCTAAAACATTCTTGTTTGTCTGAGGGATCAATGTACTGTATTACCTATTACAGTACTTTCTCAGATCCATGTACGATTTTGTACTGTGCTTAAGTTTTAATTTCACATCTTCCCTGTTTTTTTTTAACAAATGTAGATTTTAGTTTGGTATGTAAGTGCAATCATACTTTGGCAATGAGACAATATTCAATTTCAGATCACTCTGTAATTTGGAGCTGGCATCTCCTCACAGTGCATGACAGAATAGAGAAAACATAACACCAGACTGTTTTTATGAAAATGTTGTGGAAAATAATTGTTTGCTGTTGTTCTTGTTATTGAAGAGGCATTAGAATATTACAGATTCAATGAGATATACATTTATGATTAAAAACAGATTTGATTCAATTAGGTAATACACCAAAAAAAGTACAGAGAAAAAAGTTATGTCAGGAAGTTACCAACTTCTCCAGGGCTATGATATTGGTAATCAAGTCTTTAAACACCCATGTAAGTGATGCTTGGCTGTGATTTAATTCCCTTCAACATTGATGAAATTCTCAACAGCTGAATGCATTTACCTGACTTGAGAGGGACCAGGTCATGTACTGTAAATGTCCTCAAATGAGTAATGTCACTCAAATGTCAAAATCACATCTGTTATAAATTCTGTTGCTATAAACAAAAGTAAGATTTATGTTTTGTTTGACCTAGAAACAGTGGGAAGTATGCAGAGACTCCCCAAAACATGTTGTTTCTTTGTGCTTGAAGTATTTCTAACTGCAATACATATAATCTTCAGAGCTGTAATTCTAAACCTGTGCCTTAAGGATAAGGTTGTAGAAAGGGAAAAACCCAGAAATGTTGGAGTGTTGTAAGGTGAAAGAACAAACTGTACTGCATTTACCAAGGATGAGGACTGGGCTTTCTGTGCCTGTGTGTGATAGTGAATGCAGTAACCTGGCACCATTGTGGCCACATTAAAGACTTTATTGGGTTAGTGCTGATCATGAGCTCAAATACTGCATGATCCTGCTAAGAGACCAAAGCTGTTCAAACCTTCAACCTGTTCAGCCTTTCACATTTTCTGTGTTTTAGGAAACTGCTCCAATCAGGCCCTCAAACATTGTGCTTGTTTGATAATTCACATACTAATTGTATTGAAGCATGTGATTAATCCATGCTTTCCAATAATTTCTGTATCTGACATTGCAGTAGTTATTTTATTGAATAATAGTATTAGCTTTATTTCGATCGTTATTTACAAGTCTTGAGTCCAATCAAATGTATGTTGCCTTGGAAAAGGTTAAATAAATATTAAGTACAATGGAATTGAGTTGCTAAGAAGAACTGCTTTTGAGAATCTCTCTATCACTGCTGCTGATTCTATAGTTTTTATCTTCCACTTAAATGATTATCAGACAATGCTATCCTCAGGTGCAGTGTTTGGTTGTTTGTTTTCAATACGGAGCTGTTCTGCCAGATGACACCAGTCTATAGTTTATGGCACACAATGTGAGTTCTGAACAGTGAAAATGACATTTATGATCTGTAAGAAACTGTTAAACTGATATGGATCTGGTCCTTACCATTTCTTTTCTGGTCTGTGCTATTTTGGAATTTCTGTTAAAGCTTAAAAAGCAATCTGCCATGTTACAGAAGGCATTAGTGGTATCATTGTTTCAATTCTTTCTATTCAGCTTATACAAACAATGCATTCTGAAAATCTCAAAGCTTTTCCTGGCGTGACTAACTGTAACACACAGAGACACACCTGGCTGCAGTTAGAGTGAGACCTTTGCCCTACAGGCTACAGTTGTGAGCTGGCTACAGAAATGTTAGGAGTTTGATAATTGTTCATTCATATTCATTTACAGTACATGTAAGCTTTTACTTAAAAAAAGGTCAAAATGTGAGCTGGCTCCTGCTACGGAGGTCGTGTTAGGTGGGGGAAAGGAAAAACTGTGCAGGTCTTAGTCTTCAGAATACTCACAAAGATAGTAAAATACTGATATTGTGATGATGAATCACAAGATCAACTCTTAACATTTAACACCAGTACTGTAAAAGCAAGAGGTAGTTTACGCCTGCCTCAGCCATTTGGCTCCAGTTAGGAGGAAATTGATTAAATTAACATTTATGTATTTACATCAGACAGACAATGGAGACATGTAGGATTTAATACAACATTCCAGTGATTTATTTCATAAAACATGTGACTTACAGTAAATCTGGGTATGTTTCCAAATGTAATGCTGAGCACATTACTAGAAGTTTGTAATGGTTCCAGATCCCAGAAAGGTACCAGGAAGTTACTAAATAGTACAATTTATTGGTAGGAAGAGGTGCGAGTCACAGCAATGATGAGGACAAACCTTCAGATTCTTTTAAATGCAGGTGGGAAATCCACACCTGTTTCTAACCTCATGTCTTGTTATAGGACATATCACAAGGTTTCAGAAAAGGTCAAAAGGCCTCAGGAAACTATATGGAAATAGTAGAATTATAAGACCAGAAGAAGGTGAATATTAAAAGCTGTGCACTTTGAGGGTCCCAGTAGACTCTACGGTAAAGCAGAAGGCTTCTGCTCTACCCACCTGTCACTCAGTGCCAGTTGCAATGAACACTAATTGACAGGAGACCTGGATGACTTTGAGCCTTTTTACTACCTCTCCCACTTCAGGTGATTTGGGGGTATTTAAGGGCTGCTTCGACTCTGCTTAGGACTCTGATATACAGTTTGGATTCCTACACTACAACTTCTTTCCTGTTTTGACTTACTCTTTCAGATCTTTCCCCAGTGCTTTTGCTTGTTTTCACCTCAGTGGCATGCCTGCAGCTCTCCAACTGCTGCGTGGCAGCCTGGCTGCTCCATTGCATCTCTACCTGCCTGCAATCTCTGCTTTGAACCCCTGCCTGCTACGCCACCATCCTGCCTGTAGTACTGCTCCCCTGCCTGTGCACAGCACTGCACAGCAGCCCCTAACAGTGAACTGCTCGCAGTTTCCCTTGGTCTTACAGTATGTGCCTTCTGCCCAGCAAATGGATTTATCTTATGATTCCTGATCCACTGCGAGTCCCACTGAGCAGCAGGATTGTTACATGGACAGATTAGAGGAATCTGCCTACACTTCCTCATTCTCTCTTCATGTAATTATTGACTCGGTAATAATTAAATATAAATAAATCCTGACACCAGCATCATTTCTACCAAATTCTGAATGTCCATGGTATGTTGGAGTAGGGTGGTGCTGCAATTTCTGATTGTTCATCTGAATGTTGACCTTTTTTGTAGGTTTTGCATTGTGGATGTGAAATAGACTGGCTAATGATTTTTTTTTGGGGGGGGGGTTGGGGACTTGGTTTGAATATCCATGCATTGCTCTTTAAATTGTTTAAGTTTTTATATATCCTTAATTAGGACTTGGTCCAAGGTGTTACATTTGGAGGCTTGTGTTGTGTTGTCATTGACATGTACTGTATATTCTTTTGGAATTTGATTTTTTTTAAATGTATGTACAGATTAAATAGCCAATACTGATCCTTGAGGCACCACCATCTGTGTGAGCTCCTCTGTGCCTTCATATGCCTAAATAATAACCTCTTCCAGCAGCAACCTTAGTTTTTATCAGGAGGTCTGCCATCCAGGTAATAATCATGTTCAGACCTGCCTAGCTTCAGCGAGTTGCCAAAATGTGCAAAATGTCAAAATGTTTCAGTTTTTGTGGAAACATCCTCTACTGCACCCTGAAATGACCCCAGGCTTCAAGTTTGTTCAAGTTATGTACCTTGTTTCTCAAATGGTAAAGATAACTTCTCTGCTTGGGAAGTTACTTCTCCTTTGAAGTTGTCATTATGGTGGTTCATGGTCTTTCTTATGGATCTCCTCTGGAGATACAGTAGATATAACTCTTGCCCGTTTCAACCTACCAGATGTTTTCTATTTAAAACACTTCATGGTACCCATGAAAAATGACCAAATTCACCTGATTCTTGATTTCAGCAACAAATTCCTCAAGATCATGCATGTTAAAATCCTGCACAATAAGCTATGTAGTCTATCTGGCAGGATATTTGGTTTACTCTGGTGGACTCAAAGGTTGCTTTTGTATATCTTCACATTCCTATCTGTGCAATTCATAGGTAAATTTGATTTGATTTCCAGACAATGGAAATGAATTCTTTCAAACAGGTCAGAGTATATAGGACACTTGTCTCCTAATCCTGCATTCTTCCCATAGGGTATCTTCCATGTCTATGTTAACCACATGTTGGTGTTAAAAGGTGTTCCATCAGTCTCCCTTTGCTTTAGATAAGGACAGGCATGCATAGTAAACCTGACATACTCTGCACAGACTGTGTGCTGATGTGTGGACTGAAGTCAGGTAGTGTGCCCTTCTGACAATTTTTTTGTTATTTATGGCTCTAGAGTGTTTTTTTTCCACTGAAATCCAGATATGATATAGACGGCCTTCAAGAGGGAAGACCATTGACCTCCAGTGGGGTTCATTGCAGACTGCAGTAAGGATGTCATGGGCCCAGCTTCAGGCCCCAACGTTGTCTGGCATAGGTGCTGGCAAGCTGGGTGTCTCACACACTTTTTCTACAACCTTAATATAACTGACCCCTTGGGTTGTTTTGTGGTCAACTCTGTTTTAGATACTGAGTGGCAAGGATGCGTTGGGTTTTTGGGCCCAATAGTGCCGACATGATCAACAGGGCTTACTGTACCAAGTGACAGTGTTCACTTCAGTTTATGGTATCTCTTAGAAATAAAAGAGAACATCATGTTACTTCTGTAACTGATTCTTTGAAAGAAAATAGTAAAGATTAAGCTTGTCTGTTCACTTTGCAGTCCCTCCTGTGGTTTCATCAGTGACTGAAATAGAAATAGAACTGGGTGAGTCCTATGTTTCTGTGAAAGGCAGAATGGCAGGGAGGATGACTTACTATTTAACATGACTTTTAACAGGTATAAAAGGTTCAGTTTCCCACCTTGTGAGTAGTGATATTCCCTTAGTTGGTGGCTGGTTACTGCTAATGGTTACTAATAGTTTCAATTAACCATTTCCAGATGTACTAATCATTTCAGTGAAAAATCCAGCTACTGTATAAAAAAAGAAAATAGTTCTTATTTTTCTTAATACCAAATTAATCCACTTGAACATGATTGTTTTGAATTTGATTTAGTAGCTGCAATCAGGGATTGAGTTTTTGTGACCTTCCTGTAAATTATGAGTGCTGCAAGTTATAAGCAAATTAAATTTAATCCAGTAAAATGGTCTAAGCTTGTTTTATGTACTTGGTACATACAGTACATTTATTTGGCATACTGCAATCATCCCATAGGTGTGTGTGTTGTTTTGGTTACCTATTCAAGAAATGACAGAAAAAAAAACATTAAAAGGAAGGTACAATTATGAAGTGTTTGGTAAGAACAGAGACAATCTTGCAAGAATGAAGCTGTTTGATAATAAGACAACTGGTAGCAATTAAATTTTCAAAAAGAAAATACTTTCCATTTTGCTGACACACCAAATTATATTGATGCCTTTAAAATGAGAAGTAGACCTGAAAAATGAGACTTAGGATGTGAAATTTTCAGAACAGAGACAGATTTAATCAGGCGTTTTGCAGGAACTTTGTCAAAAAAACTGCCATCTGCAACAATTCTATAAAGATGTTAAGATAGAAAATTCCAATAACTTGAAATAGTAACCTAGAAAGGTACTATTTCTTTGCATATTTTGTTCACTTTTATAATATCACTTTTAAATGTTCTCATAGTCTTGCTTAAACTCTAAAGTGCATACTTTGCTATTCAGTCTTTATATTTTCTATCATTCAAAGAATTTGGGGATTGTGTGTATTTTACCACTCTCAAACGTGTGGTGATAATAGAAACTAATGTGGACTTTCATCAAATGTGGATGTAAAGTTTTCCTAATGTTTTAAAGGCGTATTCAGTGTTTTTTTTGTTGTTGCTGTTGTAATTTTTGTATTATGGATTAACTGCACAGTAATATTTGTTACAATTCACATACTGTATAACTATACTGGTTTACATCATGCCACATAATAGTGATTTTTCTTTTGCAGTCCTGGAAAGTTATGGGGTGACCTAAAAATAGAAAAATGTAAAGCAGGTGAGGATGCCTATTCCAAATGCCTGGCAAGACTGGCACTGACTCCCTGACTGAATATACAGTAATCTGACTCCCTGTTCTTCTTCCTCTTCTTCTTCCACTTGTATAGCATTTTTCTGGATACTCCACTCAAGGCACTTTACAGGTAATGGGGACTCCCCTCCACCACCACCAATGTGGCAGCAGTCATAATGAGCCAGTACACTCACCAACAATGGGAATTTTGGCCAGGATGCCTGGGTAACACCCCTACACTTTCTGAGAAATAACCTGGAATTTTTAATTACCACAGAGTGTCAGGACCTCAGTTTTACATCTTGTTCAAAGGACGATGCAATTTTACAGCATAGTATCCCTGTTACTATACTGGGGCATTAGGACTAACACAGATTGCAGGGTTAGTGTCCCCTACTGGCCCCACTAACACCACTTCCAGCAGCAACCTTAGGTTTCCCGAGTCTCCCATCCAGGTACTGAACAGGCTCACACCTGTTTACCTTCAGTAGGCTGCCAATTGTGAGTTGCGGAGTGATATGACTGCTGGCTAAAGAAATGGTAAAGAAAGACTTTTCAAAGATGAAATGGCTGCTGAAATTCAGATTCATTGGAGCTTTTAGAAGGCTCTTAGGAAGAGGTTCTATTAGCATATTTTATTGGTTAGTTCTTGGGAGTGATACAGAAAAGAGAGCAAAAACCTTTTAATTTCTTATTTATTTAGAAATGCATCATGCTAAATGGTGGTAATTAAGAAGACGAGGCACAAAGCTATATTGGATTAAGTTCCCTGGCATGGCTCCACATCAATAGTATGAAATAAACTTGACTTTAATTAAATGCCCAGTGTAGTGTAGGTAAAGTTAGGAAACTGTATGCTGTTTTTTTCTGGTTGTGTCAAGCCACTGCCTACAGAAAGGTGAGAAAGAATCCTCTAAAATGCTATCAATCTATCCATCCATTTTCTACTGTACAGGGCTGTGGGGGACATTGAAGCCTAACCTGCCAAGCAACAGGTACAAGGTGGGTTACATCCTGGGCAGGAAGCCAATTGCACATTTAAGATATCATGGGTAACTAGTTGAACTTGCACTTGATTGACTTGCATTGAAAATGTACAGTATCATAAAATATTTTTTTCAACAAATTTTAGCTTTTGCATTTTTGAAAAAAAAAATGATAACAGCTTACTTGAATCTACTTAGTACAGTGCTAATTTTTTTTTATTACTGTTACTGGTGTGTGTTGGCAGTTAGACTAGGATGTTCAGATACAGTATGCATTGATAAATGAAACTATGAACTACAGTATGTTCAGGTAAGTTCTTGACGTTATTCTACATGCTACACAAAACATGCTGTCTTGAAGCAGTTTATTTAGAAACCAAAACCTTTTAGTTTCTGTAGCTTCCGTTGGGAACAACTATGCATGTCATACATTTCCTCTTAAGTTTAGTTGAGTATCCCACAAGGCCCATTCTGGTCTGCTTGCATTCTCAGATGATTTATTATGAATTCCCAATGAAGATGTAACATTTTTGTGCAACAAGAACGTCCAACTTCCTTATTTAAATTTATGTGGCCTGTGGGCTTTTTTCTTTATATTGGTATTTATAGTGTTGATTCAAAAATGTAATGGCATTAGGATGAATGAAAGCAATAGTTAAATAGATTATATGTTTATGGTTGTTAAAATAGATTCTGTTATGCCTTCATATGTTCCCAATGTTGGGAAACAACAAAAAGCAAACAGAATCCTTGGGTATATAGTAAATACTATAGAAAATACATTCAGGGAAGTTATGCTTAAGCTTTACAATATACAGTACTATTAAGAGCTCATCTAGAACACTACTTTCATTTTTAGTTATCATTCAGCAAAACATAAAAAGAATTTCAATTATACCTTTAGAAACAATTCAAAAAAAGTAACAGAATTATTCAGTGTTATGCTCTCAGGGGTCGAGTGTATTGATAGGGCCAACCCAGGGGCAATTAAATGGGAATTAATTAATAATCTAGAATTTTTTTTTTTTACGCAAAGAGCTGCAGCTGACTGGGATAGGATTCCTAGCCAAGTTGTTAAGGTTAAAACTCCTGGTGGTTTTTAAAAATGATCCAATTACATTTTAGTTTAACTCGGTGAATAAACTGTCAAGCAAGACAGGTCAAAAACTGAGTTATTCTGCAATATGAAATTCCAACACTTCTAGGTCCATGTGCTTTCAACAGGTCTTTTCTATTTGTTTTGTAGCTGAGGCATGAGAAGTCTTGAATGCTTGAGTGATCTAAAGGATGTGATTATCTTGCCTGCAAGTGCTGGTATGGTCCTTTGCCAGCAGGCTGCACCTGTGATAAGCCTTGTGAATATGGTAGTTTACCATAGCACTGAGCAGTCCTGAAAATCTTGGCATGGACATTTGCTGCTAGATGTTTACTCCACAGGATCAATAGTTCTTACCTTTATAGGAAGAGACAAGAGTAATTGCAATTACCAGACTTATTAAAGGGATCACCAGGAAAATAAGACTGTAAAAGCAGCTCACTTTCATTAACAAAATCAATACAAAAATATTCTAACATGTTCATTTTGCAGTTTATTGTACTGTTAATTTGTTAATGTGTACTTTTGATTGATGACCTACTTAAAAACTAGAATTATAAAAAACACTACAAGAAGTGGAAATTATTGGTAAAGAAAAATAGACCACTTTGTAAATTTTATTTGTGTTGATTATTCAGAGCCACTTCTGTAACAGTTGTTTTTAATGAACTCTTATTTAACAATGTACAGTGAAAGTATGGTGCAAATCCATGCCTTTTGAGTTAATGTGTTAATGCAAGCAAAGTTTGATATATATCTGTGGATTACTTAAGAAGTAGTAAATGATACTCGTTTTTCTGTTTTTGACATTCCGATGAGAGACGATGCTTTCAGATAATATTAATATCCATGTCTTTAAATCCATGAATGAAAAGGTGGCTTGAGCTGTTTTCCTATCATTTTATTCCTTCTGTTTTGTGTGCTCTGTAGGTTCTCAGTGATTTTGTTGCTGTTACAACAGGCCTTTTCGACTAATTGTTTCAGCAGAAGGTGCTGCTGAAAAAGGATTCTTAAAACTGACTGAGAGGAATTCAGTTATTCGGTGGTTATTCAGAAAGTAAAATATTTGGACTCTTTTTTTTGTGCAGGTGATATATTTAAAAATATTGAAAAATATAAATATACTCCTTAAAAAATACACTATATGCATTGACTGAGAAGAGCCTATGGATATGTGGTTTTGTCTAAGACAAAATCTGCATTGTAATGATTAGTATGTGATAATTTAATTGAAAAATTTGGCTTATGTTAAAGCAAGTTTTTAGTTATATTCATTTAATTTATGTTATAATAAACAAATACAAAACAGCTCCCTTTCATTTTGAAGAGTCACCAGCAGCCAATGAGATAATGGCAAGCCTCCTTCTCATCCTCTTTAGTTTCTTCTCATGGGTAAAATCTACATTAAAAACCCTGATGCCAATCACATGAAATCAGTAAAAGTAATAAGCTGAGCAGGATGTACACTCTCTCTATCCCCCCACTTTTTTTTTTAAACTTGTCCAAATTGTCAGCATTTCAGCAGACACAAGCATTCATCAGAACATTCCATACAGAATGTATAAATAACTAAGAAAATGTTTAAGTATTTTTCTAATTTAGTTCTATTGTTTTCAGTACTTTACCAGTAACAGATGCAGCATTCATTGGACTAGTTTCTTGGTTCAGTTTTGCCCCCCTTTCATAAATTAGTGCTCCAATATGAGGGCACTGTTCCAGTTCTAAGTGAGAGCTGAATTTTTCTAACTGATGGATCTATGAATAACATCTCTCATTTCCTTGAGTATGATGGACAAAAATACCACCAGGACCTAATTTGTTGTTTTTAGGCTGACACCAACCCCTTTGGAACCTCTGTGTCGTTTATGCTTTCCAGAACTGTTTTCCAGTTCTGCTTGAGTTTGTTTTATAATATCTGGTGTTTTATTGAAGTCTTTTACTGACAATTTGTGAGAAATATTTTAAGCATGTGTGCTATACAAATGGGGGGTTACAAAAATGGTAAAAATCAGGAATTAACTGAGCGGTTAAGTCAATAAGTGAAATATTCAGAACTCCCAACTTAGTGAAACTAAGTGGAACCAATAAAAAGTAAAAAGTGAGGGACACCTCACCTTGCCTCAGACCCGAAGAAGGCTCCACAGCCAAAACATTGTGTTTCCTTTCTTCTCTTTTCAGCATGGAATAAACCTTTTACTTTTTCCTTTGTGGCCTACGCATGTTGACGCAGCTACTATACTTACTTGAACTATTCCACTGATTTTCTAGCAATATACCCGAGTGGCTGGTATAAGTAGAGGCACGGGAATTCTTTGATCTCTGGCACAGCTTTGGTGAGAGGAGTAATAATTCAGGCACACTTGGTTAAACAATTATTTATTAATGACAAGGCACATACTGTACTACACCACACACAACAAAACATACAACACACAAGTCACTCTATGTACAGTATTTTTTACAAACGAGGCTTTTCAGAGGCCTAACATTCTGGTCACCCAGAAAACCCCAGTCTGCTACTAAGCATTAAACTGTTAATGCCTACAGGGGCCACATAAGAGATAAGCTATCTTCTAAATAAATACAATGCAACCTGCAGTTAAATCTCTCTCTCTGCACTCCGGATGCCACAAAATAAATGGGAGTATATACTGTATCCTTGTCCAAAAAAATGCATCCTAAGCAGGAAAGAGTTCTGAGGTACAGTATCTTTTACTCAGGAAACCCAAGCTCCATATTATTGTGAGTTCTTCATCAGAGGAGCAGGACACAGTCTTGTGTAGATTCAGTTTTATTGAGCTCAATAAGTCCGACAATGCGCGCTGGGTCTGCCCCACAGATCAGACAAACTGCAAGGGTTTCCCAGCTCTTACATACAGTCAGAAGAAAGTTTGTTTCACAATCTGAGTGTTTGTCCTGTTCTTTGATATGTAATTACCTCTTGTCCTACTCTGTCTTGCTCTAGGTTCTGTTCTTTGATATGCAGCAGACATTGGTCTGCTTTGTCCTGTCTGTGGGTGTCGTTCCTGTCTTTTATTATATAGTGTTAAGCCACCGGGGCTGCTAAAGCAAGTGTCAACTTTATGGCATCTTAGCGTAACTTTTGTTTGAGGCTAAATTAACAGACCCCATTAACACCCCTCACAATGCGCTTAAGTGGTGATACTTTGATGCTGGATAAGTGAGATATATACCACGTCACCTATAAATAATAATAATAATAATTGCTTACACTTATATAGTGCTTTTCTGGACACTCCACTCAAAGCGCTTTACAGGTAATGGGGACTCCCCTCCACCACCACCAATGTGCAGCATCCACCTGGATGATGCGACGGCAGCCATAGTGCGCCAGAACGCTCACCACACATCAGCTATTAGTGGGGAGGAGAGCAGAGTAATGAAGCCAGTTCATAGATAGGGATTATTAGGAGGCCATAATTGGTAAGGGCCAATGGGAAATTTGGCCATGACGCCGGGGTTACACCCCTACTCGTTTGGAGAAACGCCCTGGGATTTTTAATGACCACAGAGAGTCAGGACCTCGGTTTTACGTCTCATCTGAAGGACAGCGCCTGTTTACAGTATAGTATAGTGTCCCCGTCACTATACTGGGGCATTAGGACCCACATGGACTGCAGGGTGAGCTCTGCTGGTCCCACTAACACCTCTTCCAGCAGCAACCTTAGTTTTTCCCAGGATGTGTCCCATCCAAGTACTGACCAGGCTCACACCTGCTTAGCTTCAGTGGGTTGCCAGTTGTGAGTTGCAGGGTGATATGGCTGCTGCATAAAACACAGAATAGCACTCTCTTTCTAGCAAGGTTCAAATACTTAGCTCCAGTCAGGTTTGGTTTGGATGATCATTAGGCAGGGACTCTCACCAAGTGCAAGCTTCAAGTTCCAACCCCTCCAGACTCTTGTCTCTCCTCTCCTTCTTCCCTGTTTCTTGGTGTTTCCATTCTTTGCTTCTCCTCTTCTGTGCTCCTAATTTGATTTTATATTGTGTTTCTGTACTGCTCATTGACAATCATTAAACCACAATTTACCTAGGTATACTAGTATAATTGTAACTTTGTTTCTGCTCAAGGGACCCCCCCCAGACCTCAGCAAACATCCTCTCTGCTTTGAAGCTAGAAGTGTTTACTCTTCCAAGTATCACGAACTTTAAAACTAAGAGACACATCTCAGTCACCTAAAGCCCTAACAATATCTTTATTGTCTTTTATTATTAATCAGCTGTTATTTTATAAACTATTTACTCCTGTTTTCAGTAATTTTACTATTGTAGAACTGAAAATAGTTTGCATTTTATTTTACTATTGCAGTTTTTTTCCTCTTTGCAGTTCTAATAACATCTTTCAGCTGCACCTATAGTTCAGTATACTCTCTTTCAATCCTCAAAACATGGGCCATGTTATTCAATCTGTAGATAATTCTCTTACTTTGTTTTTCTCTTAATATCTAATTACATCCAATTAGGTTCCTTACACTTGGATTCATTTGTTTGAGGCTGTTCTCCCAGGATCAGAGCCCACATCGGTACCCAAACCCCACATTGGTTTAGCCATTGTACTGTCAGGTTTGGACCTGTCACTGATTATTGTTTTTACTGCCTGGAGTACCTGATCACTTTCAGTGAGGGAGCTTGATTCTTACAAGTGACACCTTTTTCAGCAGTGGTGTATGGACCATAGTCAAGATCTGATCCATTGCCTAACTGTGGTAAACCTGACATTTTGCAGTCTTTCTTGGAAGAGGGATGGTAGGTATCTAACTCAAAAATGGTCTCCATTTCTGAATACCATGGTAGAGTCAATAGACAGCCTCAGATGTCATTTCCATTCTTCATGTAACCTTTGCCTTAGATGAACACTTTTCAAACATTTCTAATTGAATACTGCTACTTCCAGGTTGCCAGATAATATTTTTCTTTTAGGGAACCCAGGTTACAGGAGTAACTAAACTTTTATCAATAACTCGGTGAGATACTTGCTGTATGCCAAACAGGTGAGGACTAAAATAGCTATATATATAAAGGCTAAGAAAATTCAAGATGCAGCAGACACAAGATAGGTGACATTGGTGTGTCAGCATGTATTGGAAATATCAAACTTCTTATTTGATATAATTAACAATAAAACCAGATGGGACTACAACCTACAGCTTTTTCAGTGTAGTTATCTGGTAGTTTTCAAAAATGGCCTCATTGCATTTCAAAATGCTATAATTAAAAGGGCTGAAGTTTCACAAGCATCAAATAATGTGTCAGATTTTTCTGAGTGAATAATGAAGCAGAGCACTTGTGAAAACTTGCCATAATAAACTGTTACTATTGCTGTACGTTTATTGTACTATTGTCAAGGTTTGTACCTTTAATGTGTTTTGTGGTGTTACTATTTAACTGTGATTCAACTTTACATTTTTTGCACAATAAACTATGGAATATCTGCTGTCATCTAAGCTGCTATGTGAAATTGTTAGTTACTATGAAACCACTCCTTGTGAAACTGCTGGTTTTAGAAACATTGAGAATTTTTTTTAAAATATAAACATATTTCCTTTCTCATCTTCAATTTGAAATTTCTGCTTAAACAGGATGCCATACAAGTGCAAATATATTGTTAAAACTGCTAAAAAGTTAGTTTATTACTGAAAGCATCTAAAAAACTAAATTCCTAAAGCTTTTCCCTTGGTTAGTATCAGGCAGTATTTGAAACCCAGGAATATGTGTTTTTACACTAAACATCACCCTCGTAATATTACTACTGTAATGTTTGACAGCTGTTTCTGCATCTTGTCTTTCATATTGTGTATATTAAAATGGTAGAATGTGTATCTCATCTCTGGATTGCAATATCACTTGATTGTGACAGATTCCCTCAATAAGTAATGTAGTGTTTTTGGACAGGGGGCTTGTAAGGTCATTTTTTATAGCCTCCTCTTTGAAGGAGAAACTAACATGCCAGCAGAGTGCATTAAGGAAAAGCAGTAAATGTCCCTTACAGTGATCTGTCTCATAGTGTACAGTATATATCATACTAATTGAGCATACCATAAATGTCTTGAAAACTGTCACTTATCTTTATTTAAAAAAAGATATATTTTCTCAGTCATAAATGCTACCACATGTTGGATATTTAATCAAATTTACTATCCGGAAATAGCACTGAGAATGGAAAAGTGAAGTACTTGCCAAATGTTTCAGACCTAAAGGAACTTGTAGAGTAGGACTTAGTAGAAACAGCAGCTCACCGTCCTCACAGGGCTGACTGCTTGAAAAATAATACATTTTCTAAAAGTGCTGTTGTTGTTAATGCTTCTTGATTCAGTTTAATGTATTTCTGTGTATATGTGTAGTTATATGCAGTGGGGTAATTCTAAGATAAATTCCTTAAAGCATTTATTATAACAAACTAATCCTTAAACGGAAAGCAAGTTTACTACTTGGATCTTTCTCATTCTCCCAGGTCAGACCTTTAATTCCATCAAGGTAGAACATGCTGAAATTCCAGATATTGCTGTGACAAGATCTCTCAGCGGCTAACATGCACCACACAAGCCTACATTGAAATTCAACAATGCCGTTCATCATGGTGCCATATCATATTAAATTTTATATATAAAGTACCATCACCCATCTGTATATTTCAAACCTTTCAGTTAAGTGAGATTGTCATTGTTCGCAGTCACATTACCTGTGTATAAATTGGTGCTCATCAATTTTTTACTGTACTTTGTTAGCTGATCACACAGAATCCTAATGGGTATATATATGTTAAGCCTAATGGGTAAAGTTTAATGCATGTAGAAAAATAAAAACTTTAAAATTCAACCCCTTGTCTCGTAGATCTCCTCAGTACTCTCTTATCTACAGTATATTAAAGTCACTGATCTACAGTATCTGAGGTTCTAAAACTAATTTTGTTTTGTAGTTTTGAATTTTTTGTTTTCACTCCAAAGGCATGGTTATCCTTTAGTATTCTGGTTAAACTCACTGAAAAATGGCTGGCAAAGTTCTTTTATCTTAAAGTATGTCTGCCTAGAGAAAAAAAATATTTTCAAAGATTCTTTTTGCTGAAAAATATATGCAATATTAAAGTTCAGATTGTTATTTTTGGATAGAAATACATTTCCTTTTGTATTTTCACTGCTATTCTTAGCTTTTGAAAACAATTCAGAGGCTCTACAAGAGAATTATCGATTTTATCACATTCCTCAATTCTGTCAGTTATTTTGATATAATTAATATCAAATGCTAGATGAACAACAATATAACCACAATCTATGTTTGTCTAGAGGATTTGAGTTCTCTTACAAAAGGAACAATAAATACTCACTGAGGGAGAAAAAAAAAAACAATTAACATAGGACACTGTGTCCGGTGTAAATACAGTATGTACTAAAAGAAGAGATGAGCTACTATACATTCTTGGATTTTGTTATTTTTCTTTTTATTTAGTGTACGTACAACTACAGCTTTGAAAATTAAATTTAATATTACTCTCATCAATAAGCATTACTCCACTTTATTTTGTTGGTATACTCTATAAGCTACAAACATTTGAACAAATGCCAAAGAACAGAACCTCTTTAAATGTGACATTCCTAATGTAGTTGACCTGTACATTACCATTTAAAATGAAAAAAGCACTTTTATAAAAAATGAAATGACCAATTATTGTCTTTTATATTCTCCCATACCACAAGTGATAATTGTGAATAAATATCCTGCACCAGCACAGATGGACTGTGCATGGTTCTCTGACACACCCACATTTTGCTCACTCCTTTTGTAGTGAGTATTGGTGATTCAGTGGTAGAATTCTTGCCTGCCATGCAGGATTCCTGGCTACTGCAGTGGCTTTGGGCAGAGTGGTGGCTCTGTGACTAAAGATCTGTGCCTGTGACTCCAGGGGTGCTGTACAATGGCTGACCCTGTGCTCTGACCCCAAGCTTCTCTCCCTGTCTGTGTCTCATGGAGAGCAAGCTAGGGTATGCAAAAAGATGAATTCCTAATGCAAGAAATTGTATAGGGCTAATAAAGCAACATTATTATTATTTGGGCTGCTTGCCATCTGACACTCTGCAAGGCCAAGGTGCTGCTGTTGCACATAGGGTCAATAACTTGGCCTACTCGCACTTACCTAGCCCGGTGGCATTTGGACAACTTCAGCCACCTTCTTTGTTGTTGGGACAAGTTCAGACTGAAATGTCAGCACAATGTGGCTCAGCCTGCGTTATGAGTAAGCAGTGACCTAGACCTAGACTTAGACCTAGGTAGCATTAATAAAGCTCTGGTATGTACAAATATCACCACATTATTGTCAGAAAGAGCTTTACCTGAAGTAACATGATATGCTGAAGAGCAACACATAGAGTATACTGTAAAATCAGATGAACTTCTACATCAGTATTAGAACATTTCCATAATACTGCTATGCCAAAGAACTATAATCCTCTTCTTTTCTCAAAATGCAGAGCAATCATAAAGCTGTGGCCTCAGACTGTATGAGTTCCATGGCAACTCCTGAGGCTCACATGTGTTTTATTTCATAGACAAAACATAATTCTGAGTTTAAGTGGCCCAACGGGGTCAAGTGTCAAACTGACGTTGCGAATAATTCAGATGTACAGCTGTCCCATAAAGCAGAAGTAAAAGCCATGCTGCTGTGGGGCATGCAGGCTAAGCATGGGATTTAAGACTTAAGATACAGTATACAGTAGTTCATACCTTTTGACATGGTGTAGGACAAAAATACCCCTTTAAAAAAATGTAAGATAAATCTGCAAGAAGCCTAAGAACTCTGTACACCTGATCCTTAGTATAAGGTTGCTCTTTTTAACAGAAAGAGAAAATTAGGGGTGTGATTATACATGAGTATATACTCTTCTGTATGGCTATAATTGATTCAGGCTGTTAAACCTACGCAGAGACAAAAATCCAGTGCAAAGAAATGTTGCTGCATCTGAACACTTTCTGATTTCTTGATGATCTCTTCTGATACATTATGAAATAAAAAATAAACACAATTATCTTGAATAAAACTAAACTTATTATATAAACCCCAAGTTTCAGATATTTTCTGGGGGTTCCAAAGGAACATTTTTCACTCCTTTTTTTAGCATTGAGTAAAATACTTACTGTATAGTATAGTGAAAAGGTTTGAGTGGGGAGCATAAAAGGATCAACTAGAGGGCAGTTTACCTTGATTCTTTATGAAGATCATCATAGTCATACTTCAAAAATAATATTTCTGCTTTGTTATTATTAAGACATATAAAGTATCATAATCAATAATTATATATTTTAATTTGCTTTTGTGTAAATTCAGTGTGCCTGTTGAAAGTCAGAAAAGCTTGAAAACCAATGACATAAACTGATATGATATACTGTATAACCTGAAACCTGACATGCAATAAGCTTCACATGGGCCCAATAAGCCCACCCTTGGTGTTGTTCTGCCCATCCTCCACTGTAATATAAGTACATTTTTAAACTTGCAAACACCAGTATGTTTGCCTCTACAGCTCATTACACCTCATTCTAAAATTGTGTAATTCTTATTTTTAAGTTATTATACACTCTTGATGGAATATTATTGTGGAAAAATTATCTTATAACACCTTCACTCTCTACGTTGACATCATAAACAACAGTCAGACCAGTACTGAAGCCACGGTGTGGTCTAATGGTTCTCAGCTGGATGCCATGGAATTTTGGAAATGCAAAATATAAGAAAAATAAATAACTGTAAAATGTAAATACTATTTATACTGTATTTATATATTAGTGTTGTGGAGTACCTGTAGTATTGTCTCACACATTTGGTGTTCACAATCGAGATAGGGCCCATGCTCTAAGATTGCTCTTGTGGGAATCACTCGTGCTCTGCACACATTGTACATAAAAACCAAAAACAGAGGAAAGCCTGAGAGCAGTTCAACAAGAGCTCCACGTTTCATCATCATCTGGTCCTATCACGATAAGGTAACTGCACTTTGAGGCAAATTGAAATTAAATGTTGAAATCCGATTTGTTAATAATATTGTAGTGTTCTGCTCACTGGCATTGGACAGCACCTTGACCTTCACCATGTCACATAAGCCAAGTTTATTGCTTTATCTTGCCCACCCTACTCTAGAGAGGCAAAGTTTCCCCTCTTCCACTTTGTCCTAATGTGCTTCTTGCAAATAACGCTTAACATCTCTCCTTATCCATACACCTCACCCATCTTCCTGATTAACACACACAACTGTGCTACTTAAACTTTACTCAATACAACTGAGAGAGAAAGAAACTGCTTCTCTTGTCTGTCATTCTGCACCCACTGACACAGTCTTATAAGTGCTATGAACAATTCAGACCAGGAGTAAGACACCTAGCTGTAGCGAGAAAGACTGTAAAAAAGGGGTCCATAAGCTGTTTCAGTCAGTAGAAGTGGGTGATCCAAGAGAATCAGTGGTATACTTACAGCTTAACATTGTTGCAACAGGCGAAGAGACTGGCCTAGCACAATTCCGTTAGGGAAACAAGAATAGATTGTGGCATTCTCACAGCAGCCTGTGACTGCTGCTTTGCAGGTGTTGAACTAATGCCAGTGCTGTGAGAGTAGCTGGAGTGTTACATTGGAGAGCCTGGTGAAAACTCAGTCCCCTTCTAAATGTCTGGGCTCTAGACATGTGGCTAGTTTGCCTACAGTATGCTTTAACCCTGCCCATATACAGTAGCACAATTGTTAACTAAAAATAATGATTCCATGTTGAGCACATCAGGTTAAGAGGTACCATCTGAGTGATCTGTTTCATACAACTCCAGCAATGGATTCAAACCAGCATGACTGGTTTTCTGCAGGAAGATATACATTTTATTTTTGACTCAAATCTCTGGAATGTTCAGTAACTATTCACAAGGAAGGCCTGACAAAATACATGGAATATTGACTTACCACTGTAGCGGCAATGCTTGTTAATAAGACAGAATTAAGTGTTGCTGTGCTTTCCCAAATGAGGCCTCATCTCTCTGTTCATCTCTGTGGTGCAGCCACAGAGAAACTATTCATGCAGGCTGATTTAAAGATGTTTTCTTTTGATAAGGGACAGCTCCCAAATGGGGATGCACTTTAGCTCAGCCTGGCTATCGTGATCAATGGTCATCCATTGGCGCCTATCTGTCTAGGGAGTGCCAGATGGACATCTGGACTGCATTCCTAAGTGTCAGGAGTAAGTGACTCATATCTCACCTTGATCAACCAATCAGGGACTGGTAGGGCCGAGTAACCCACATGGGACTCTGATGCCCATGGAACTTTCAGCCAATCAACGAGCTGAAGTTCCTCCAGGTAAAAACAGGCAACACAGAGAGCCTGTAGGAGACTTTTTCGGACTTTTCTAAAGGGAATTCAAAGGAGAATTCCAGGGCAGGACGGCCCAGGAGCAGAAGGCTCCCAAGGGCAGGACATTCTCGCAGCGCGCCTCCTGACCATCCTGAGACTCAGCCCGGACAACCAAGGAACGGCCAGTGCGTCCGAGTGCCAGAACTTTCCTTTGTTCTAAGAGTCTAGAGCGGAGGTTGCCAGAGAGTAACCGGAGGATCCACCCGAGGTTAGCATCAGCAGCAGGCCTCGTGAACAGGTCGGAACTGTGGACAGCTGAAACACTATTCAGAACTAGCTCTTCATCAGGAACGAACCGGTCCTCTTCCTGACTTGCTGGGACCCACAGTCATCTATTTTCCTGTGCGCAAACTTTGCTAGTTAAAGCCAACACTAACTTGCCGGTCAGTGAGCATCAGCAGCGCACCGTCGCAAGCCGCACAGCACAGCCTGGCACGGAGCCAGAGAGCCCGCAGGAGATCTGAATCCCCAGAGATTGGATGAGTATTCAACTTCACTGCATTACTGCTCGAGAATTCAATTGTTATCCCAACCAGTTGATATCAATTTAATTCCTAAGAGTTATGTACTTGTTTTGAGTATCCAATGTAGAAGTTATAACCAAGTGCATTTACGAAACGGTCTAAATGAATGATATACTGAACGTATGTCCTCTTGATATATGTAACTCTTTGTAACTGACTGAATATATACCTTTTATATTCTGATAACCCTCTCGATAAGATCTGTTAGGTTTATATGCATATTCTATGTATTAATAAATGTATCCTCGTGTATTAGTACCTGTGTGTGCGCGTTGTTTGAGTTATATCGCATGGTTGGATTCTAAGGCCATCAAAAGAATCATTTTGTGATTTACTGCTACAATTAATAATTGTCCCAGTAAATGCCCAACCCCTACAGAACTGGTGCCTTCAGAGAGCACACTACACCACCAACACTCTTTGAAGAAAATGAGCATGTCATTACACCTCTGGTATGAGCACCTACACATTCTTGAACTCATCAATATTCATACTTAGTATCTCAAAGATGTTCACATCCTTTGCATATTACTAGGATTCAACACTGCTGGACCAATCACCAATTCATCAACTTGGCCTTGTTCATCAAACTGAGTTCCAAATGAAGGTTGCAGCCAAGGCATAGCTAAGTATCAATGTCTCAGGGACACAATCAAATGAGATCTCTTCAAACAATAACGGTGAGAGAGTGCCAACAGTACTTGGGGTGCCCTCATGTCCACCATCATTAGTGCCTGTAATTTGGATTCTATTCCAGGGAACATCAGAAGTGATGTGGTGAAAAAGACAGAGAGACCCACAATTTGTTAATAAGCAAGAATTTGATCAACAATTTGTTCATGAGCTGGCACTAAGAAAAATAAAGCAAATCACCAAAAAGGAAGTAATTCAAAGGAGGATCCAATGCATGAATTGCAGATATTGTTGAGACAAATTAAAGGAAATCCAGAATCTTCCAAACAACCACTGTAATACACAGCTTTTGTGGTGCCTTCAAAACCATCAAAGGTCTGACCATTGAGGAGCAGGCCTTGTAAGCAAGGACATTTGATTAAAGAGAAAAAATCATTTTTGGAAGGTGCATTTCAAATACATACTCAGTTGAAACTTCTCTTGCTTTAAAAGAGCAAGATATAACAGAAAATACAATACATGTAAATCATTGAAAACTCTTTTATTTTAAACATTTTGTTTTATACAAATGTTAGAGTATGGGTAGCACAGTATTGTTTATTAAGGAATAAAAAACCTGTAACAAAACTGTAACAAAACACTTGTGCATGATAAAAACTGTCAACAACATGGATAACTCAGAATACCATTTAGTTTGCTGATTGATGAGCATTAACACACATAAAATATACTGCAGATGAACAAAACAATAAACAATATCCAATAAGCTTAAATAATTAGACCCCCACAATATTCTAATATTTTGTAAAGAAGAAGATGGAGACAGATTTATCTGTCTTTAGATCTACAGGATTCAGTTTGAAAAGCAGACTAACTATAAACTAATCTGTAGTGTTTGTTTTGTATTTACTGTAACTAGTGCTCTGCACTCTTGTAGAAAAACAAAATGCCTGCTCTCCTTCAGAAAAAAGCAGTTTTTAACTCTGACACTGTAAACAAAACATGCAAAACATCTTTTCATGGTCATTGGACCTTGTTACATGATCCTTATAGCCATCATAATTTTATTAGACAATTTCCTAATTTTTGTAATGCGAGAATAAAATTACAATAGATGATAACTGCAAAATCTAATTTGAAAACTAATTTGATTATAACAGTTTCCATTGGGATTATTGTATGGTTCATCCAGAAAAATACTTGAATTGCACTGAGTGATCCCCACCTAGAAGTCACAGGGTCAGATGAAGTAGTGCCTCTTGCCAGCTGTTACAAAGTATTCAGTGACAGTGCAGGCCTGGGCATTGGTGTAACTAGATAAGCTGCAGTCAGTTAGGGAGATCTTTGTTGATCACAGGAAGAGTATGCCTCGTACACACGATATTGAGTAGTATCAGTAAAAGCTGTTTCTTTTTTAGTCACATTTCAGTTTCATTGCTTTTACTTCAGCATTGTGGTGATCACCCTGGCAGCACATTTCAACAGTTAAGCTATCTCACCATGAAAGTGAATTTACAAGATGACTATGAATTAAGAGTTTACTGTACCTTTGGTTGCCTAAGATATCATGCATCTCCTAATATCAGTGTGTTTAATTATGAACCTGTCAAAGTAATAATAATAATAATTGCTTACACTTATATAGCGCTTTTCTGGACATTCCACTCAAAGCTCTTTACAGGTAATGGGGACTCCCCTCCACCACCACCAATGTGCAGCATCCACCTGGGTGATGCGACGGCAGCCATAGTGTGCCAGAACGCTCACCACACATCAGTTATCAGTGGGGAAGAGAGCAGAGTAATGAAGCCAATTCATAGATGGGGATTATTAGGAGGCCATGATTGGTAAGGGCCAATGGGAAATTTGGCCAGGACGCCGGGGTTACACCCCTAATCTTTTCGAGAAACGCCCTGGGATTTTTAATGACCACAGAGAGTCACGACCTCGGTTTTACGTCTCATCCAAAGGACGGCACCTGTTTACAGTATAGTGTCTCCGTCATTAGGACCCACATGGACTGCAGGGTGAGAGCCCCTGCTGGCCCCACTAACACCTCTTCCAGCGGCAACCTGAGTTTTTCCCAGGAGGTCTCCCATCCAGGTACTGCCCAGGCTCACACCTGCTTAGCTTCAGTGGGCTGCCAGTTGTGAGTTGCAGGGTGATATGGCTATATGGCAAGTAAGTCATGATACTTGCTGTACACCCAGATAAACCAGAAACTAGACCCTTTAAGTCAAGCAATTTTGACTATGGTACTGTAGGTGTATTTCTGATATGTGTTCGTGAAACCACTAATGAATTTGTTAAGGCTAGAAACAAACCTCGCTACTAAATGCTTCCAGAAAGTTGTTGACTGTATTTTAAAAAAGTAAGACATTTTACATATTACAATGTATTGTTTTTATCATTGTTATTATTAAGATTATTATTTAATTGTTGATCTTGATAAGGAAACAGGTAAATTCATTCATAATTGGGATGATTTTCTGAAACCTTAAAGCACTCCTTCATTCCCAGCTAACATAAAGACTATGCATGTGCTCTGTGTCAGCAGAAATATACGTGTACACATTACATAATACTATTGCCAAATGAAAATCTTAAGCAAAATACTGTATTCACTCTATGCAAGATTCTCTGTGCAAGAATTACTCAGTATGAAAACTCAGAATATGATTGTGGGATTTAAAGTTTTCTTTTCAGACAGACTTAGAATGTGGAAATCAAATTTTCGGTTTCTTGCTCATGACTTTCTTGTGAGGTTTCAGGACATCTTGGGTGGTGTCCTGCTTTGGGTCTGTGTTCTTATCAATGGCCTGCTCATTGTCATGCAGCTGTTTAAGAATAAGGGTCTGCTGTATGGTGTCCTTCTTGGCCTGCCTCAGAAGTCTTTTCATGTTCTTTACCTTCTCCCTGAGGTGGTTGTTGGCCTTCTCAAGTGATCGAACCTTCTGCGACAGTGTCTTCACCCGCTCCTCCTCCTCAAAAAGCGCCTTCTGCACCGTGGAGCAAAGCAGCTGCATGAGAGTGGAGAGGGATCAAAGCCACACACTGGTAAACGTGCACCATGACACACTGTAGACTGATTAGAACAGAAGTAGACCTGACGTTTTGAAAAGAAACTTATCTGCTAATTCAATGCAAATTTTTATGCAAAGTAAATTGTGTCATTACATTGATTTAAGGTACACAAATATTCAAAAGCAAACATTCCCAAAAAGTTCATGATTCCAATATTGAATAAATGTAAAATTAGAGTAATGCAGCCCTTGTGTTTGGTTTAAATTAATTTGTTTTTTGCGGTTATATATAACCATCCCAAACTTCCTGTATCATTTTCCTACCCTGCTGTTTTTGATAAGCAGCAAAACCATGTGCCTTCCAAGGGCTTAAAATAATTCAAAGGGCTTAAAAGAAGTTCCACAGCCTTTCCTACAGTAGGCACTGTAGGCACTTTGATGTTCTCAGCATATTTCTATCTTAATGTTTGAGTAGAACTAGCAAGAAATGCAATATTGTGCACTTACATTGTGTGTTCATGATGGTACTCATAGTTTTAAGCATTTTACACAAATACTCAGTATCATTATGAAAGTATTAGTAGTTAAAATACATTGTGCTATAATAGTAGTCTGACTACATGAAAATAGTTCTTGAGTAGTACAACTGCACAATTTAATCACTCAAAGTTAATTACATATCTTACTGTAAGTGCAAAAGTTTAACATAAGGAGTATTGTATAAAGCCAGAAGGCAAGTGACATTTGTAACTACTCAGTACATGTCTTTCTGAATGTTTACTGTGTTACACCAGAGGATAGCTAGAGCACAGCAGACTGGTAAATCATGTTTCAAAATGTGAGGCTTTGGCAATGCAAGTGTGTTTTTAAGCACAATAAAATTATTGTGAACTAGAAAAATAGCACTTAAAAGCAGTGTGGAAATCCTCCATAAGGACGCTCATAAGGCCTTTAACTTTTGGAGAACACTAAAGTATAGTTTCTTTCTACTTGTTATAGTATATTTGCATTCTCTGCTAGCTCTGTTGTTTCAATGTTTTAATCATTACAGTCAGTTTTATTTCAGGTCCAGTGCATTGTTTGAACATTTTTGTGGGCAATTAGTTGTGTGGAAGTCTTTCTCGTTTCCATCATACCTCCTCTTTCATCACTTCACAGCACTTTCAGTTACTAACTACCTCTCGGGCCAAGTGTTACACAGGCACATGTCCAACATGTGTAGAACTCTGGATCAAAAGAAGTTAGTCTATTCTGTTTACAAATGTGATTTCAATGGACTGAGGGAATCAAGAATTAACCATCACATTATAATGCACATCTTCAGATCCACATTAGCACAGGTTTGACATGAAGACAGTTATCTTGCGTGCTATAACTAAACTATACTGTATGTCCACACCTAAAAGCAGCTTTAAAGGCAGTGTTTCAGTATCACTTTACTCTACTTAATTTTAATTTTAAAGATCAGTTCTGTTATTTAAATAAAAAAAAGTTTTTTAATTTAATTTCTTTTGAATTATTTTACGAACTATATGGTATGACATCAGATCAAGTAGGATTAAACCATTAATTTATCTCTTTATTAGGTACAAAAGTCAATGCATAGACATAGCTATTAACAATCAGATTAATGAGACTTTTCAAAGAGATCCAGTATATGTTGAGCTAACACACTGCAAATAGGGTGTGATGGAATACCGATATAGAAAAGAGCTTTCTATTTTTCAATGAAATCTCATTCTGATATCTCATTTCTTCCCATGACAAAAGACTTTCAATGTCTGGACCAATGTGCTCAGCTGCAAAACTCATAAGACAAGACAATGAGAGAACTTCACCTCAGATTGGAAGGTAATGTTTACAAATTCTCTCTCATCCTAACGTTTTAGGGTACATTAATCTCATCAGACAGTAAAGAAAGTTTCCAAAGATCTCCTACTACTCCCTGTTCTGCTATTGACTTTGAAACAGCAAGCTAAATCATCTCAAATAAGCTTGCTAAATTACTTTCTTAAACATAGGTGTACAGATATCTTTCCCACACCAAAGTATTGTTTTAGCACATAACATTCCTACTACTCATCTTATGATAAAAGGCAAAGCCTGAGGAGTAATACCCTGTCCATTTCAAGAATGACAGAAATGCTGTCCAAAAGTTTGTCATGGCTTTGAATTCATAATTGTGCTCAATGTAAAAAGGAACAGAACCCATTCATGCAACATAACAAGACTGATGATGGGCCTGAGATAAGTATAGACATCACTTATTTGTAATAAGATACACTCGATAGTAGTGACCTGGGACTTGTTAGTGGTCTTTTTTAGGGCCTGTGGTTGTAGTCAATATCAGAGATCTGAACCTGGTAGAATGGTGATGCAGTGGTTAGCATTGCTGCTGCACAGTGCTTGGGCCCAGTGATCAATTCTGGACCTGGAGTGTTTTCTGCGTGGCGATCGTGTTTACATCGGTTTTCTCAGGATGCTCCAGTTTCCTCCCTCAGGCCAGGGACATACTAGCATGTTAATTGTCTTCTGGGAAAATTGGTCCTCATGTGAGTGTGTGTGTGTGCCTGTGATGGACTGGCATCCCATTCAGGGTGTATCCCACCTTGTGGCCCTTGCTTACCGAGATAAACAAAACTGGGCTGTGGCTCCCTGTAACCCTGACAAGGGTTGAGTGGTTAGAAAATGGATGGATGATCTATCACTTTGTCTCACCTGAGCAGTTTCATTCTTACAGTAAGATTCTTACCCGACTGTCCTCCTGGACTTCCCAGTAAGGGGTGTAGGTGTGGATAAATGTTCCACTGGAGCAGTTGGCAAATTGGAAGAGGCTTGCAAACATACGATGGTTTTCTGGTGTGTCTGGGAATATGGGATCCTGGAAGTTAACTCCGTGTGGGATTATATTATAATTCTCATCCATCCTGAGGGAAAGAAAAATGTTATGTTAATTGTGACATCTAAGTGCTGTCTGAGAAGTACTGTGTTTCATAATCATAACAACAAATACAATTACCTCACAACATACTGCAGATTTCCAGTTTTACAGCGAGACTTCAATTAGAATTAGCACTTGCATTTCTAGGTGGGGGCTTACAGAGAACTATGTTCCCTGTACACAGGTTTACTTTTCATGCTGATATAGCCTGATTGAATTAAAATTCAGTTAAAAATTCCTACATTAGTTGGATTCAGGCATATAGCTTTTTCTTGTGTCAAAAAAGTATATACAGGTAGCATAGATTCATTCCTAAGATTCTTTATAAAAATATCTCCATCAATTCAGTGTTTTTAGTCAGTTCAGTTGTTCTCATATCAAATGAGAGCAACAGGATTTTCTCTGAAGCTTGAATAGTTACTTTAGTATCACTAAAGTATAAAGTATAAAGGAAAAGGCCAAAATATTAAAATACTACATGCATTATATTATTGCATGGTTTAAGACTCATTCTAATTTAAAAACCATTTAGGGTACACTCAGTTTGGCTCCTGACTCTTTTCAGTAGAAAAAAAATTAATTTCCTTTATTATTCATCAAAGAAACTTACTTATAATATATCAAAGTCTATCTACAGTAGGTCACCTATGAGAGATCCTGTTAACCATGATTTGTCACACATTTAGCTCTTTCAAAAGATGCACAGCACCTTGAAATGGGCAAGGGATGAGGGAGTAGGACAATATGAATGAAAAACATTAAAATGTGTGAGAGAAAACCTGTACGGGTACAGTTAATTGATTTTTAAGAACACACAAATTTACTAGTTAAAATAATATACTGTAGCTTTGAAGTTACATTTAGTTTAGTATTTTAAATAAATTGCAAAGGTAACTTTAATTAATAATAATTATAATTGCTTACACTTATATAGCGCTTTTCTGGACACTCCACTCAAGCGCTTTACAGGTAATGAGGACTCCCCTCTACCACCACCAATGTGCAGCACTGGATGATGCGACTGCAGCCATAGTGCGCCAGAACACTCACCACACATCAGCTATTAGTGGGGAGGAGAGCAGAGTAATGAAGCCAATTCATATATGGGGATTATTAAGAGGCCATGATTGGTAAGGGCCAATGGGAAATTTGGCCAGGACGCCAGGGTTACACCCTTACTCTTTTCAAGAAACACCCTGGGGTTTTTAATGACCACAGAGAGTCAGGACTTCAGTTTTACGTCTCATCCGAAGGACAGTGTCTGTTTATAGTACAGTGTCCCCCTCACTATACTGGGGCATTAGGACCCACATGGACCGCAGGGTGAGCACTCCCTGCTGGCCCCACTAACACCTCTTCCAGCAGCAACTTTAGTTTTTCCCAGGAGGTCTCTCATCCAGGTTCTGACCAGGCTCACACCTGCTTAAGTTCAGTGGGTGCCAGTTGTGAGTCGCAGAATGATATGGCTGCTGGCTATTTTGAGGCTACAATTGCTCAAGCTAATGTGAGAAAGCATGAGAGTTATTTTGTGAATAATCTTTAGATGTCAACATGATAGCTGCAAACTGAGATGAATTATGAATACCAGCTAAAACATTAGTTCTGCTGCATACAGAAACAAATCATTTTCCTTCTTTCAGTGAATTAACACCAAAAATCTTGTATGGTAAAATAACAATCTGTAAGTCAGTGTGAGTGTACAGTAGGTCATGTGGTCAGCACGGCAATGTGTATCATGTACTTGTGTTTACATTAAAGTTTTAATGAAACATGCTTGTACAGTAGATGTTCAATTAAGGCAAACTATATATTTGTCTTCTGCAGTGATGTATGGAAAATGATGTCACCTATTCACTGTTTGTATTTTTAATTTTGTGTTTGTAGTTCATTCATCTTGTGGCCTCTTGATAGAGAACAGGACGGAGCTGCTAAGTGCTTCAAAGTTCAGGTTCAAAAAGGACTTAACCAACTAAACGTTAAGTATGTTGTTTATGTTCAGTCAGAATGAGATTTTCTTTTCCACCTAAAATGTGTGAATCTTGTAAGCTATTCTTCAACAACGCTTGGAGCTAAAAATTTCCATCAAGAAGTTAAATATTCATGAACGAAAATTTCCCAAAATTAGAATCAGAAAACAATTGTGTTTCAGTGTTTCCAGTATGTTTTAGGAATGAATCACTGGTACCACAGCACATTAAAAGCACGTTTTAGATAAGAAAAAAAAATAGACTAGGCTAGTACTTGTGTACTAGCAATGCAAATCAACTAATAACAAATGCACTGATTCAAAATACGAAATAGTCATTACCCAGAGGAAAAAAACAACTCTCTTTGGACATTGTTCTGAAGCATACCAACTCATATATAGAAAATAAACATAAAAAATACATTCTTTTAAAATGATGAAAAATCTGTTACAACTGCAGGATTTCACTCATAGTCAGGGGCGATAGGGGCCTGACATCCTTCTTTTGCCACCTCTCTGAAATGCAGGATATCCAGAAAAGAAATGATTTACCCTCAGATGAGTTGCATGAAGAAATGCAGTTACCAAGGCATGATGGTGGCAAGAAAGTAGAACATTGAAAATAGAACAAGATGTGGCCACATTGGAACAAAAGAGAGAAAGGCAGTTCATCTCATCTGTGTCTCATTAGGGCGGTTGCTCTTTCATTTACTCTGAGTTTTGGCAGGCAGCCCAGCCAAGCTGAGCCTCTCTATTCCCTGCTTTACAACAGAGTAACACAAAGGCGGGGGTGTGATTGCATTAGGTTAATCATATAAACGCTCCATAGCTAAGACCATCCCACACTGAGGCTTAAATTAACATAACTTATCAATACTGTCTCATCATTGTCAACCACTTAGAGAAAAAAAAAATGTGCCAGGACAATGCTCTCTAATTTATTTTGTTTGCTTTGCTTTCTTCAGTTTTCTCTTGAAAAGCTTAGAATGATAACTGTGGGATCAATGTTGTGTAAAGATGTATTTAGACATTTGCAATGCTGATTTTGGCAAAAAAAGAAGCACATAAAGCACAGAACATTTCTTGTCTATCATTGAAATTGATATTGGATTCAGTTTAAGGACAAATCCTGGCTTCCAGTTCAGTCCTGATACAGTAGGTTTTTCCACTTGTTAGAGTTGCATGTTATAGAAATGTTAATACTCCTGTAAACATACCATTTAAGAAGAGTTTCACAGTTCCACAGATGCATTTACCATGTATGTTTTATTTGCAAACATACATGGAGCAAAACCAAGGTGAAGGTGTTAGGTTCTGAAATTCTGAAATTCCCTAAATGTATTTTTTATAAGTAACTCTGATCTGATGGCAAGTGACTTTTTCAACATCTGTTCAATAGGACAATTTCCTTTGGAGTCTAAACTGAACCTTCCATAATCTACTGAAGATACAGCATTGTTTTTGGATGCAGTTGCTGAACTGGGACTCAGAAGAAAAATCACTAATCTTTATAGTGCTGCCATAAACGATTTAGTAGGGCATTGTAAACAGGTTCCCAAAAAACATCTGAAGTGCACCCAAGAGGTCTATTGAACAAAAATAGAAATGTCTTCTAATAAAACCCACATGACAAGATCTTTATTTTTGCAAAGTTTTCTAAGACAAAAAAGTTTTTAGCTTCCTGTTCTGTGATAGAAATCTACAGAAATAGATATATAAAAGTTTTCCACACTCTTAGTTTCCAGATTAAGGTTTGTCGAATCTACATGCAAATATTTCTTTGAATGTTTTTAGAATTTCCTTTAAATGAAATTTATAGCTTTATAATACTAGAAACATGTTCCACAAAGTGTGTGTCCAACTCATTCCCTCGAGTCACTGCCTCCTGAAAAGTCTTTTCTTTCCAGCTAGTCACTTGGAATTGTCTCTGGAGCTGATAGTTTCCAGAACAGTTCAGTGCTACAGCAGGATGGTCTCTGTGCATTTACATTTCCTGTGTTCAAGGAGGTAAAGGTTAAAAGTGACTTTTTACAAAGGCCCACTGGCACCTCAAGAGGGCTACAATGCTGATGCAAACATTATTTATATAAGGACATGTTGCTTTGCTTAACATCAGGCACTGATTTTTTCAAGCCCATTTTGTGTAATCACAAAATGTTAAAAAAAATGAATTGACTATCCACTAAACAGGAAACATGTGCCAGGCTGGGACTGTTCAAGCTGTGCTGAACCAGGGAAACAGCAAGAACTAAATTATGTGTAGGCACCATGGCTTAAAATGAGAGGGCGAAAGGGCTTTAGTATTATCCAGCAAAAGAGAATTTCCAAAGTCAGAAGGTCAAAAGTCTATCTCCAAAATCTGCAAAGGTCTAAGTCTACACATAGACATGTATCTCTGTGGATACAGTATGTTTTCTTTATTTAAAACCTATGTACAAATACAGAACACTGATGTTTCACCTAAGGCCAACCAGATGAAAACTCAGCAATACATTTGGACTCTCCTAAAATAAATCAATGGTGTAATTAGAGCATGTGTCATCCTTTACCTAGAGTTAACTGTACAACAAGATCCAAAGTTTAAAGAGTGGCTTAAGGTAGTTCAAAAGAAGACTAGTCATATAATTAGAAACATAAAATATGTTTGAAAGCCATGTATATTGACCAGTTCATATCTGACCAGTGGTTGATAAAGTACAGTATGTGGCAGTAGTAGGAAATGCCCTGAAATAAAACTAAAGTCTCCATTTTCATCTAAAATAGATTTTTCCATGTTGATACTACAGGGTTCTGTCCTTTGTGCTTTCATATTTATAGTTTGTGGTGTATTACTATGTATTTTGGCAACAATTGTTTGAAAAGGTCAGACAAGTAGCCTGACTGTAACATTGTTCTGCAATTGCCAACCTGCAGGACTTTTCCAAGAAATGAGATCCATGTGGGACTTGATGGAACTTTTTTCACACAATTAATAGTAAATTTGTAAAATTGCTTGATATTTGTATCTTACAGATGGATTGTTTTGATTTGCTTGATTAACTTGCTAACAGTCAGACAGAATATATTTGTGCTTCTTCATTCATCATCTATAGTGTAGTTGTTCTTATGGTGTAGAATGATTCTGGTCTGTTAAATCACAATTCCTAGGATCATTTGTAGCTTAAATGTTTGTAGTCTTCGCTTTGTTCACAAACTAAAACTATTGTATCAAAAAGACAGAGTTTAATGCTCCAAAGGCCATCTGCAGGAACCGCCTGCCCTTGATAGCATCCTGACTTTCTATGAAAGCACAAAATTGCAAGTAAAAAACATCACAACATCAAAATTGTCCCAATGCTTTAAAAAATACACTTCCATTGATGCCCCTGCATTCAGAATGACAGGAGAGACACTAAAGAGTTATAAATCAAGTGAGCTAAATCTGCTTAATCTGTAAATAGTGCCTGTTGCTTCAAGACAGAGGTAGTTATCAAGTAAAGTACTTTCATTCCCATGTGTAGGGTGCCCTTGAGCTGTTGGCTGCTGTGGCACTTTATAATTACAGCAGCTGGAATGTAGCGGATGTTTTGCTGTTATTTCTCTGCTAACTTTTACAATGGAAGATGAGTAGAAACCTGTCCCTCCTCTTTTGAAGAAGCCACTGTTCTTTTGTAACACATACTGTAGCACATGCAATGTCTTAATTATCAGGTATTCTGTGACTTTCAAGTCATACAGCTAAGTGCTTGGTACACTGCAGATTGTACTTGGCTTTAGGGAAGGGCATTGATTACACTTAGCTATGTACGGTATTTAAATAGAATAAATCTCTAGTGAGATCAGAATTTATTTAAAATGATCTGGCTCAGTTTGGACATGCAAATATAGGACTGCCTTGAAGAACTGGATAAAAGACTTAATACTTTAATGATAGTTAATAATTTAGATTACAGGCTACAGACTCCAAAAACCAAATAAATGAGGGGGAAAAGACTCAGAGTCCCTAAAAATACCACTTTCCCTTTTTTTTCCCAAAAGAACTGTTTAGTCAACCCTTTTCTATAATTTTAATATGTTTAAAAGGGTGGATACACTTTATGTTTCCAAAAGCTTTGATTGCCCAGTAATAAAATATTCCATTGTATGTGCAAATTCTGAATATCCCCTCTAGCACAGAAACACATTTTTTTATTTTAAATCACTCTAAGGTTATGTCTCCTTCCTGTATTATCTACATACTGCATGTCCTGGAGCCACGAAACAGTAACACACACAGCTTTGGAAGGTGTGTAGTCTGCTGCAACAAATTTAGACTGAGAAGAGGGAATGGGAACCTCTGTGACTGCAACAATGAGCCCTCTTGCGTTAAGAAATCACCAGTCTTTTAACAATGCTGGCTATCATGGATCCCCTTCTTCACACACAGCTGGTTTGGGTTACACATGTTCCTGGTTTGTCCCTGTGCCAGCTGGGTTTTTGACTTTCGGTAAACATAGATAATCAGTATTATATTCCCCAGATAGTGACAATGTGTACTGTTCTTCTCAGTAACTAGCTGGAGCAAAACCATACTTTATTTTTCCCAGATCTGTGTTTATGAGTCAGAAAAGGAAAACGTTAACAGGAGACACAAAGTCCAAAACTAAATCCAAAAACTTAAATCCCAAATTAACTCATAAACAAGCATTGGTGACTTCTCAGTGGATCTTTATTATCAAACACATTTGAGGATTAGAATTAGAACAAATGTTTAAAAAACAAGGCACTTTTAGGAATTATCAATAGATTGTGGATATTAGGAGGCAGTAGCTTAAAGGGCAACAAAAAGGTCACATTCTATATATCTGGCTTGCTTTTGCTGTGTAGTCTGTATAGACCCAGAAGAAAACAGCCTCATAACAAAAGCATTTCTCAATGTCCATTTATTTTATTCCCTGATTGTAAAACCTTATTTTTTTTATTTCTACAATTCTAAATAACTCAAGATGCAATAATCTTTCTTAAGCTTACCAAACATTTATATAGTTTTTTAGCAGTTATCTTAAAAATTATTGGAAGTTTTCTTGATTTACTATTCATTTTTTTGCATAAAAACTATACTATTTAACCATGGATTCGTGAATCATTAATGAAGACGTCTGAGAAATGATGGAGCTATTATGCTGTGTACATTAACTCACTCGACATGTCCAGAGCACAGGCAGACTGTGGTTAGGTTGGTATTTACCTATAATGACTCCTGTTGTGAGAATGCAGTTAAATCACATATTTATTTATCTTACCTCAGGAAGAAATAATACGCATTGTTCTCCATGACCGCGTACGTGTAACACGGGAAGTACCCGAGGCCGGTGACATTGAACCTCGAGCCGGCGGGCACCTCCAGCATGCTTCCCCATGCCTGGTCGCACAGCAGCTCGATCTCGGCGGAATAAAACAGATCCGTGTCGTACTGCCAGGGAAGGTAGTTGTATACGCTGTAAGAATCCTTGTGGAGGGCCAAGACTTTAGCAAAAACAATTATCTCCGCTAGCTCCGCTCGGCAGGATTCGGTCTGGGGTCTCCAGTCATGGGGCAGCTGGCATCCCCAAATAGCCCCGAGACCGGTGAGCAAAACCAATGCCAACACAGTGCCCATCGCAAGACACTAGCACTGAAGTGCAGGTAAACGAAATCTAGACTAAAATATAGCGCTGTTTTTTAATGTGTATTTTACTACAAAATAGATCCCAAACCGCTAAACCCTTCTCCTTAACATACTGTATACTGTAAACTGACTTAAACGGAAAAGGTCCATGGAGAAAAGCACTCCACACACACTGCTGTCCCGTAATCTATAAGGTATAGGGGCTACCTGCACAGCAAGTAAACCAGATTTGGTGTGAAAAAAGTAAGAGAGCCATTCAGTAAAATGCGTATGTGTTAGAGCGCTGGATCATTTCGCTTCCCAAAGTCTTCATCCCAGCTTCTTTCTGTGCGCTGGGGATCTAAGCCTTGACGCCAGGGTTAGGCGAAGCAGATACACGGAGTAAGTGGAGACACTGTGGTCCTGACTGCAGTTTAACTGGGCGCTAGATTGTTTAAATTTTCCGTCACTCTTCGAAACGAAACACTGTGGAGGATCAGTTACAGGTTTTGTTTCATCTCATGCTATGGTCTGCCTCCTTAGCAGCTTGTCGGACTTCTTATAACTGCGATACAGCTTCTGCTTTGTTAAGTGCGCCATATATTTTCTGTAAGTTATCATTGTCTTAAAATATATACTATATATATTCTGAAACAGTAGCAGTATACTGAATTTAGGAGGGATGGATCTTTTCTTCTTGTCATAAATCAGTGACGTTTTAGGCCCCACCTCTAGTAAATCTGCACTAAGTACCCTGTATCGGGTTTTTTTTTTTAGCGTTTATGACTTCTCTTAAGGATGAAAATGAGTTTTAAAAAAGAACAGATAAAAGGAATTTCAGCACCTGTAACAGTAACCACATACTGAATCTAACATAAAATGTTAAAACAGCGATAGTCACTACCTCATTCTTTCTCAAGGATGAGTCTAAACAACCCAGTGCAATAACACAGAAACATATGTACATACTGTATTCTACATGTACTGTATATATTGTATAATGGAACAGTTATGCATAAGCCAAAATTTTCTTTTCCTTTTACAAAAAATCAGTAACTGTGTAAAGATATATGAGAAATTAAACTTGAGCTACGTTTCGCCGTTTTAGACAAGTTTAATTTTATAAACTTCACATAGTACACAATGGCAACCCGAGCTAAACTGGCAAAGAGAACAAATTATACTGGTATTTCTGTGAACACAACAACAACAGTAATAATAATGAACTGCTTTGTGTTTCAATGACATTTCTTATTTTTAAGTTTTTTTAAAGACCACTCCCCCCTCATTTCAGATAACCTGGAAAATATGTCTAGTTCGCGATCTGTTCTTGCGCATAATATGCACTTTGTACTGTATATCTTAAAGCAGTCATCTTTAGTTTTATTAGTGTTTCAGCTATCGTTCGTATTTTTTAATGAATCGCAAACTTTTTCGTTTTTCATTTCCAGTAATATCCTGGTAAATTCTTCGCTCCCTGTTATTTCAGCTTTTCGTTCTTGGCTCTTTCGCGGCGCTCTAATGCGGTCTTGCTCGCAAGAGCACTTGCCCAAGGCAAACGCCTCAGCACTTTCACAGAAAGCGGAAGCCCCAGGAGCGAAGTCTACTTTCCGATTAACTTGTCCAGTGAGTCCTCCCAGGCATATGGAGCTTCGCTTCTTGAGAATGGATTTGGGGACAAAGGAGATGGCTTCTTCGGGCACAGAAAATCTTCTCTTGGTTTTGATGTCCTCCTCCATAGGATTGAAAGTGACCTTACTTCCATCCTTTGGTGATTCCGTATTGAAGTCGGTTGCAGCCGTTGAAGAAACAAAACATGGCACTTCGGGGGATTTCTCTTCTTTGTAATGTGTTCCGTAGTTTTTGATAGTTTTCAGATTTTTGTTAGGCTCTACATTATTTCTTTTCGAATTTGTCAGACGTTTGATGACTGTGGGTGTTTCATCAAAAGCCAAAGGAGTTTTGGTTGGCGCCTGACTCACCCCAGGTGTCAGCAGAGAACGTCTTATTTCGCTGTTTTTTCCACTAACCATCTTGCTTTTAAAAGGTGAAACTGCAAGACATTACTTATTGTAATTGTGAAAAAGCAACAGCAACAGCAACAGGATAATTAAGTCTGATCAAGCAAGCTGCTCAGTACAACTCTGGCTATACTTTATATAGCGCTCAGATCTGTAAGCTTTCCAAGTCAAACAAACATTATGTTAATAAGCATAAAGTTCACGAATCATTAACCAGAACCAGTACTCCTGACAACAAAAGAAATGGAAGTTTAAAAAAAGAAGAAAGATTTAAAAATATTTAAAGAAATAGAAAACTGAAAAGTTTTTGAAGAACTGGAAAACTGATTAGGTTTCTTTAGCTGTAACTAGACATTGATGTTGTCTACTTGATATTGCTCCATAATAGCAAATAATGTAATATTCATGCCTTAACTACTGCCTTATCAACAGTCTTGATCTAATGTACTGTAATAGAACATTATAAAATATGTACAGTGCCTTCAGAAAGTATTCATCCCCCATTAATTATTTCTCATTCTGCTGTGTTGCAAAGTCAAATTAAAACATATTTAAATTGTTTTTTTTCCACTCCTGTAGAAGTAATTCTTTATAATGTTAAAATGAAATAAAGTATTTGGATGTCTTCAGAATTATATTAAAAATAAAAATCTGAAAATTACTTAATTGATAAGTATTCACTCCCTTTGTTTTAACAACCTAAATTGGGTGAGGCATTCAATTATTTTAAGAGGTATCATACTAAATACATTAACAAGGTACACCTGTGTTTAATTTGAATCCACCTGTGTTCAATTGCTTGATTGCACAATAAATATCACTGACAGGTCTCACAACTAAAACAGCCTATCAGATCAGTCCTGCTGTCATGAAGACCAAGGAGCTGCCTGTGGAACTTTGTGATGAAGTTGTTAGGAGGAAAAAAGATGGAGAAGGATATAAAAAGATTGGCAAAGCTTTGAACCTTCCTAGGAGCACCGTGAAGTCCATTGTAACAAAATGGAAAAAACATGGCACAACCCAGACACTACTAAGATCAGGCCGTCCTACCAAATTGAGCAACCGGACAAGAAGGGCAATTGTCAGAGAAGTGACCAAGAGGCCAGCTACAACACTGACAGAGTTGCAGAGCTCTTTGGCTGAAATGGCAGAAGCTGTCAAGAAATCAACAATCTCTTCAGCACTTCACAGATTCAACCTCTCTGGGAGAGTGGCTAGAAGGAAGCCACTTCCCAGAAAGGCCAACATTGTCACGCCTGTAGTTTGTTAGAAGGCATGTGACAAACCCTAAGACCTTTTGGAAGCATTTTGTGGTCTGATGAGACTAAAGTTGAGCTCTTTGGCCTGAAAGCAAAGCACTATGTTTGGTGCAAACCAAATACAGCCCAACACCCAGGTAACACCATCCCTACTGTTAAACATGGTGGTGGCAGCATCATGCTCTGGGGTTGCTTTGCAGCAGGAGGAACTGGAAAGCTTGTTGCCATCAAGAATAACATGGATGGAGCCAAATACAGGCAAATCCTTGAGGAGAACCTGTTTCAGTCAGCCAGAGATCTGCATTTAGGGTGAAGATTCATTTTCCAGCAGGACAATGACCCAAAACACATGGCAAAAAGGAATGGCTTGGGAAAAAAAGAAGGGTAATATTCTTGAATTTCCCAGCCAGAGCCCAGACTTGAACCCAATTGGAAATCTATGGTATGACCTGAAAATTGCTGTCCACCGACGATCTCCATCAAATTTGGCAGCGTTGGAGCGAATCTAAATGTGCAAAGCTCATACAGATATACCCAAGAAGACTCATTGCTGCTGAAGAACTATGTACAAAGTATCGACTTGGGTGGGGGGGGGGGCACATTTTGTAAATGAGAAATGTAAGTCTTTCATTCTGGATAAACGGATGTTCTTGAATAAAATTTTTGATTCATATGTGTTGAATTTATTGTTTTTTTGAAGGGAGAAAAACTATTTCAATGTGTTAAAATTAAGAGGTGTAACAGGAACAAAATATGAACAAATTCAAGGGAGTGAATACTTTCTGAAGGCCCTGTATAGTGTACTTTCTAACAGAGTATTATTAAATGTATTACACCTTTAAAGAACTGCAACTAATGAATGTACAGTAGGTACCCAAAGCATCAAATTCAGTGTTTAAAAGCAGAGAAGTTAAAGAGAAGTGATGGATTTTTTTGTCAACAGGACTGGATCAAAGAAGAGAGCCGCAGTTGTAAAACAAATTTCCCTTAGGGGTCAATAAAGCTTGAATTGAATTGAAAGGACTGTGTGTACTGTACAGTACCTTAGACTTTGGAAACTAAGTTTTGATCAAACTGTGAGATCTCTTGTTCACTTTTCCTTTGCTCTATTACACTGTAATCTGGCTTTCTGTCTTTACGTGTTAACATTTACTTTGTTTTAAGCTAATTTGATCCTGCTTTCATCCTTAGGTTTGGTTAAGCAGTCTCAGCTCAAGTTCCTGTCAATGTATTCACTGTGAGATGGTGTTGTGGGTGTGAGCTTGAGGAGTTAATTATTGATTTTGGTGGTTTTCAATTTTACATTTACACTCAATTGTTTAAATCTTGTCCTGCCTTGTGTATTATTGGCTTGATTAAAGCTGAGCTAAATATTGAACCCCATGAATCACCATATTATATTATACACATTATAACACTTCTTGCTCCTGGACAGGCACAGTTCAGGTGAATTTCAGCTCCTGGTGTCCCATAATCTTCAATCCCTGTGCCTCGCAGCCCTGGGTTTAATTCTGGACCTGGGATGTATTTGTATGTATTTGTGTAGTGGGTTTCCCCCAGGTGACTCAGTTGCTTTCCACAGTCCAAAGACATACAGTATTTGTAAGGTTAATTGGCTTTTGGAATAAAATTGCCCTGGTGTGAGTGTGTGCTTGTCTGTGCCTGTCTGTCCTGTGATGGACTAGTGTCTGTCCAGGGTGTACCCTGCCTTGTGCCCTTTGTGTGCCAGGATAGGCTGTGACTTCCCTGCAACCCTAAATTGGAAGAAGTGGATAGATAATGGATAGATGGAAAGGCTAAGATGATTGTCTTGTTTGGATGTGAATATAAGGCATATGACAAATACTGGTTAATATCAATCTTGTTGTAAAAGCTGAATTTTAAATATGTCAGGTACAGCTCTAGCCATTGAGACATGGCTTTCATCTAAGAAATTTACAGGGGATGTGAAGGAAAAAGAATAATGAAGATTATCCTGCTTTAATTGATACGCTATCCTACCACATTTTTAAAAAATAATGTTAATAAGTCACCATATTGTTCAAAATTGTAGGAATAGTCCAGTTTGTCTCATGATTTCCAAGGATTGTAAAACAGTTACTGGATAAGGCATTTTTTTATCAGGATACTTTTCTGTAGGCAAATTTGTTGGTACAGTATCTGACCGTGGTCCATAACTGAAGGAAATAGCAGATCTGTCTAATGTGTCAGTTCATACAGCTTCAAGGGTGTACAGGGAGAAGATGGAAGATAAAACAACAAAAAATAGAAGCCCTATAATCACAGGCCGTAAGACATTCTTGAACCATAGGGACAGGCTGCTGTTTTGTGTCCTGTAAGATGTCCACCGAGAGGTCCTATATCTCCATGGACCTCTGCAAACATCTGAGTCCCTGCAATGTGATGCAGGTGTAATCACCTCTGGAGGGGAACTGAGCTGCTGTTAGGAATATTATTACTGTGAGGTAGTATATTTTAATATTTATTTTCCAACACAGAAGACTGTGGTTGCTAGCCATCATTAGATAAAAAAAAACACATCTCAAAGTAATCAAAAACCTCAACAGCTTGATAACCAGTTTGGTTTCTTCCTGGAGTAATAAAGAGTTCAAAGTCAAGTGCATGATTTTATCCTGAAAATTATTCGTCCCCCATAAAGCATTTAACAGAGTGTGATGTTTTCAGCTTGTTTTCCAGATTCATTGATTACACATGTGCCTGAGATTCTCACAAACACATTGTGGTTTTATATCTTTCACATTCCTTTGGTAGTGGTAGGCCTCATAACTGCGCTATAAAATCTTTAAGTTAAAAGCCATATTGTGGCTTTGGGCTTATATTCATAAACAGAGCTTAAGTCAGCCCTCCTGTTGCAAAATTATATAACCTTTAAAATGTTTACCTTACTCTGACTTGAGTGTAATAATTGCATTTTAGCACTTTAAGGTAAATTTGTACAATTGTGCATGTTGTGATTTCAAGCAGTACGTTACAAACCCTTCACATGAAAAAAATGTTTGCTGTACTTGTTTTCTTTTGTTTTCTAAATAAAAACAAAGAAATTGACAACACCGTCTTACCGATTTAAAATTTTTCATTTGTTGATGTAGCAAGAATCTGTAGCAAATAAAACAAAATCTGGTTTTGTGGAACAGTAGAAACAGCATTGGTCACACAACGTTCATACAATATCATATATATATGCACACATGGGTTTCCCAATAAGACAGGGATCTGATCTGTGAGACAGAATGGCATGTTATACTGAGATATGTGGACAATTTTTAAAATGCAAACGTGTTAATTGTCTTGATTTTTATTGTTTACTTAGGTCTGAGCTCAGAAGAGCCTCTTTAGTATGTTGTAGTTTTTACCATTCAAAGCTAGATAAGCAAATGGATTCCTGTGATTCACTGTGTGAATGTGCTTCTCTGTTTGATGTTTCAGTGCACAGTGCAGCATGTGAGATGAGTGAAATCCTAAGCGCTTTGATCAGCCAGGCAGCACGCAGGCTGTCAAGATGGATAACTGGACAGCAATGATTCATAATGAATTTGGCTGTGGTAAAGATTATAAGGTTTTAATAAAATGGGACTTAATTTATCTTAAGTTCAACATATTTTTTCATTGTCATGTTTATTCCAACTTAAAAAATTGAGGCATATGTTTCATTATATTAAAGCTTTTTTATTTCTACTATTCTAGAATTTCTATTGTAGTGTAAAAAAAATCATCATGTTGTTATCTTTAAATCATTGAAACAAATGGGAGAAAAGCAGCATGAACTTCAGGACATTATTTTTATTTTATAAAGGCCATCAATGAAATCACAGTTTTGTAAAAATATTAAGTATTGTAGCAAGACATTTTTAATAAAACTTGCTGAAACTAGTAACATTTTTCAACAGGGAATGGTCAGTTTCCCCAGAATTTTGCATTCTTGAATTTCTGTTTATTGCCCCCCTCTTCAGATTCAGCCATCATATGACAAGTTAAGGAAGCTCTGAGGATTTAAAAAGCATTAAAAATGAATTATCTGAAAACCAGAACTTCAGATCCTGGTAACGTTCACAGCAATTCAGAGCCTGCCTGGAAGCTTGATGAGTGTCTGATTTGTGGAGGCTGTAACAGATGAAGCATGAGATGGTAATATCAAAATAGTACATTTTTACATTAGAGGAGAGGTCCAGTAGGGACTGAATGTGTGAGGTGCAACTCCAGATGGAAAAAGTTATTTAGAAGAATAGGAGAATAAGGAAGAATTGAAGAGAGATCCTGGTTGGCATCTAGGGCTAAGTTGCTGAACTTCTGAAATTGGAAGCAAGGATAGAATCAGCAGCACAACACTAATGACATGACCTGTGATTTATAACAGAAAACGATTAAGATAATGGGGAAATTTCAAGATTTGAGAGGCTGATCTTCCTTTGTTGACTATTGATAATTATGTTACCTGAACAGATAAGGATTGATTTTAGTTTCCAATTGTTGTCTCCAAAAGAAGCAGCTATGGCAATGGGAAGATAAGTGATCAATCAGAAGGAGAAAGGAAAGTGAACTCAGAAAGCCAAAGTGCTATGAACAACTGGTCTTGATAATACAGTAGCTTCCGAAGCTAATGGAAGATGAAAGAGAAAAACATAACCCTTTCCAGTATGTTAAAAATAAGTGTTACAACAAAAGTTCTACTTTGCAATTTGAATTAAGAATAGTGTGATAGTGTGAGGATGGAGATGATGCAAGTTTGAGAAAAGGTGAAATAAAAGGCCCGCCATGGGATATAACCCACATGGCACAGCTGAGGTGACCCAGCAGGGACAGAAGTTCCCTTTGAGCATAACGTAACTGACAAGAAGGTGGAAAAATGCAACTGAATGCCATCAAGCTTGTTATAAGAAAGTGAAGGATCTTTGGAATTGATAATGATTTCAAGGATGTGGAAGAGCTATCACAATAATAGGAACTATTGTCTTGAGTTGAATGTTTTGTCCTGGGGTTAAACCAGGTATACAGTAGCAAAAGTGATGATTGTGTTGTCAAAGTAAGTAGCTTTATTAAGGAGGAGTGCTGACTTAAAGAAAATGTGCAGGAAGATTCATCTGTTTGTTATTTGCGAACTCCTGCTGTGTCTGAAACAGGAGAGCATAGGGTAATGCTGTTTCCCGTGGGAACTGAAGTAATGTTTTAAGTAGCATTTACAAATGATACAGTCGGTGTACACTTACTGTATGGACTAATTGTCACAATGTCTTTCTAGCAAATGCTTTGAAATATGCAGTATGGTGGAAAATTATATAGTTTTAAAAATTGCTAGAAGTGTTTATCTACAACAGTGCTTGTTTGCTTCCCTCTAGTGTTCAATTACTAAATTTATACTGAGAATCAAAATTAAACGTTTTATTCTGCTGCAATTTAACATCAACCTTACAGCCATAGGCACAGATCCTTAGCCACAGAGCCATGAATGTTTGATCAAAGACAAAAAGGAAAAATCACATTTTCTTACTATTAACCAATATTATTTTTTACCAGCTCTCCTTGGAGCTTGTCTTCTAAATCCATAGAAATGGAGAACAGCTGTGCATGATTAGAGTCTCCAGGGGAGTCACCCCTTTCCCTAATATACACAGGGAAATTAATTTAACTATAATCACAAGGAGTTAATGATTACAAGGAGATAAGATGAATTAGGCATCCTCTTCTGACTTTGAGAGGAATTACAGGCTGCCTTGGCACAGTGTTTTTTTTGTGTGAAAGTCACAGGCTAGTAGTGTGCATGGCCTCTGTTAGATGCAATGCCATCTGTACAGTATACAGTATTTTGATGCACGCTTTGAAGGTTTCAGATGCTGTCTTGTGGGATTCTGTTCCTCTATTAGAAGTTGAACAGCTTGTGTTCCCTGGTCTCTGAGCACAAATTGTCACAGTTTATCCCACAGAGGTTCAAGGGGCTGAGGTCTGGTGACTAGGACATTCATGGCATAACCATATGAGTGTAACATTGTTACAAAGCTGCTGTTACATTGGTTGTTCTACTGGACACAACAATTAGGATATCATTTTGTATGTCTATGGCACTCTGACATTCACCAGAGAGGACTTGGTTCTACTGAGGACAAGTGTACCTTTAGTGAGTTCGCACATTTTGTTTTGATTTTCACAAGGCTTGATATTCAACAGGTTAAAGTCAGTTCATTCACTACACTCACTTGACTATCACGGCCAGTCATAAATGATCAAATAATCAGAATGATGTGAAAAATGTTAAGTTAATATCCAACCATCCATTTTCTAGCATTTTTATCCAATACAGTGTTGTTGGGGAGCCAGATCCTGTCTCAGCAAACAATGGCGCAAAGTGGAACAGTCCATCACAGGGCAGACAGAGACAAACACACACACTCACAACAGCGCCAATTTTCCCAGATGCCAGTTAACCTACCCAGATGTTTTTGGACTGCTGGAGGAAACCCATCCAAAAATGGGAGAACAAACAAACTCCATGAAGATTGACAAAATGTATGGTCACTTCAATTCAATTCAATTTATTTTTATATAGCGCCTTTCACAACAAGGTTGTCCCATGGCGTTTAACAATGCAAATTATATAATGTTAGCATGCTCAAAGGGGCTGGGCAACCAGTTGACCTTGGACCCCTAGAGGTTTTTTCTCTCCTTACTAAGGAGTTTTTGGTTCCACTCCTCCGTTGTCTTCTGGTCTTCTGTTCTCTACTGACAACATGTATCGTCAATTGTATTAAGTGCCTTGGGGCAACCTTGTTGTGAAAGGCGCTATATAAAAATAAATTGAATTGAATTGAAGTGACCATACATTTTGTCAATACAGAACAGAAGACAACGGAGGAGAGGAACCAAAAACTCCTTAGTAAGGAAAAAAAAAATCTCTAGGGGTCCAAGGTCAACTGGTTGCCCAACCCCTTTGGGCATGCTAACATTATATAATTAAAAAAAGGAAATAAATGAATGAGGGTATTAATCCATCCATCCATCATGTCTTCTGTGTGTTAGTACTCCATGCTGATCTCTGTAGACCAGTAAATTCCTCCTAAATGATAGCTATATCCACAATGTCCCTCTTGGATCCATGGCAGTGATGCAGCATTCAACTCAGACAGTGCCCAGCCCTGGCACCATCCGGACGTGTGGGGAGGAGAATAGGATAGTTTGGTCAGAACAGATGTATCTACCTGGTGGGCCAACATAGAGACGCACGATGGCATGTACAGCAGCACCAGCAGCCATGGTTGCAGCAGGCTATAATGTAAGGTGCGAGTAGGCTAGGCTGAAGTAATAGGTCTTCAGTCTGGATTTGAATACTGAGATTGGATATGGTGTGGGAGACTTTTCCATAAGCTAGGGGCCCTGTAACTAAAGGCTTTATTTTATTAATGCGTGGAATATGAAGAAGACCTGCATTCTGTGATCTAAGCAGGCAACTTGGATGGTAAACATTAATGAGTTCCATTAGATAGACAGGAGCCTGACCTCTGAGAGCCTTGTAAGTAAATAGAAGGATTTTGGAGTCCACCCTGTACCTGACAATAGCAATGAAGAGAGCTAAGTATGGGGGTTATATGGTCATACTTTCTGCTCCTAGTAACAATTCTAGCTGCTGCATTCTGAATTTGCCTCAAGGTGTTGAAAGAGCAGTGGGTGCTCCCTGATAGTAGGGCATTGCAGTAATCTAACCTGCTGTATACAAGTGCATGTATTAATTTCTCTGTCTTGAGTGGAGAGAAACTGCCTTAGTTTTCCAATATTTCTTAACTGTAGGAAGCATGTTTTAGATACTGTTTTAACATGAGATTAAAATGAGAGCCTTGTGTCTAATATGACGCCTAGGTTACGTGCTGAGTCTTTGAGGCACATTTTTAAATCCCCTGAGTTAAGTGCTGAAGTTATAGTAGTCCTATCAGTATTGTTGCCTCCAAACAACAGAATCTCAGTTTTATCAGAGTTGAGTAACAAAATGTTTTCACATCCAAGTAACACATCCAAGTCTTTACTTCATTAATAAATATCCAAAATCCATTTAAGTCTATTCTTCTAAAAACACACATAAACAGTCATACCCGGGCTTGGACAGGCTGGCAACAGAAACATTCCCATGAGCTCTCAGCTTGTCACTCAAACTAGATTGGCATACCTTTCGGTTTGATCAGCTCTTTTTCAATCAGGCTCCCAATTTAGGTCACAAACAATCTAATTAGTGTCTTTATTTTAAACAGTTCAACCTGCCTTGTCGTTGTCATTAGAGTCTCTAGCTACATGTTGCAGTCGCTTCACTTTCTGCTAGTAAATTGTAACATCTTAGTTTCCCCTTATTTTTTACTTCTAGCAATGACCCAGTTTCTAGAAATTCTCTCCAGTCTTAATTTTTCCTTGATTGGTTTCTTTGCGTTATTTGTTTTTTCCTTTTGTTTTATTTTAAAAGTGTCGGCTCAACAGCCTCACCCCATTTTTTTGTCTCGGCTGGGAGCTCTGCTTTACTTTTTTCTAAAACAATTCCTTACAGTAACTGACTGTCTCCATTCCACCTGTCTGCATCATATCTCTCTCTAAATCCCCTGATCTAACCATTCTGTGCTTCCATAGAAAGGCCTTTTGATGTGCTCTGTGAAATGCACTTGGGCTTTGGTCTATCACAATGCTGCAGATAACTAAATAACAGCCACAGCATAAGACAGAGTGAAACTCTGTTGTATACACTATATGCAGTTGGTTACAAGTTTCTTCACTGATATTGAATGTAATTTCTTGATGTTACTGAAATAATTTGCTTAATCTCAATTACCAAAAACAAAATAAAGATTACATCTATTTTCATATCCTGTAATATTCCAATCAATCCATTGCATAACACATTCCTTTCTGAAAAATACCAAAATGAGAATACATCACTTTCTACTGCTTGTTTTTTCATTCAAGGGGTAAAGTTAATTTGGTTTTCCCTCTTTTACGTTTGTGAAATTTTTATTCCACAAAGGGGAGCTACAGGACAATACAGTGAGAAAATGGACAGCCTGTAGCAGCACTGGTGAAGACAGGAGGGGGTTATCTCAAGGGTCACATGGATCTAGACTCATCTAAAGATATGCCAACCAGGAAAAGCATGGCTCCCAGGTGGCTGGACAGTGCCTCAATAATCTTGAGGGCGTCAGCTGCACTTAATAATTCTGGTGGTGTGGAAAAAGCCTAGTATGACGTTGTTAACCTCCTGAATATCACTTAAAATAACCAGTTTGGGATGATGCAGATAACAATGTTTTCACCAGCTGTTTTAACCTTTCTCTCACCTCTTGAGATTTTACTGTTTGAATTTCTCTATTTCTTTCATATGATTCATTACATTTATTGACCTTGTAACTTCAGAGGCTTGTGATGTGATTGATACTCACAGTCACTACTTGATACTCAGATTCAGACTTGCTCTGCTTTAGTATGTGTTGCAGAGCTGCTCACTCCACTTCCAGATCAACTCAGCACTCGAGGGGTATCCATACATATGCAACACACACATACATGCAAAAAATCACTTTCTAAACAAAGACGATAGAGCTGGTGGAACCAGCTTTGCTTGCTTTGTGGTGTAAAGTATGGTGGCCCATAAGTGCAAAAGACAAGCAAATAAAACATACATGCCACAAATAAAAAAGATGTGGCGTGAACTAAAAAAGAGTGGCTTAAACTAAAGAACATGGACATGCAAATTCAAAAGATGTTGTACAAACTAAAAAGAGAAGTAGTGTGAATTAAAAAGTGTGGACATGCAAAATGAAAAGTGAAGATGCATGATCTTAAAAAAACTATGGACATGCAACTTAAAAAATGTGGACATGCAAATTAAAGAGCAAACTAAAAAGTTGGGGCATGAAATAAAGGAGTGTGCTGGCAATGGTGGGAGGATTTGAGGGTGATGTAAGGAGTAACCTGCCTCTGGCTGGAGGAACAATCATTCTGTCACTACTACAATATTCCTGTTTCGGCTTCCTGGTTTAGCCAGGTTTCAGATGTGAGGTATGTTTGCCGTTTTCACGTTTCTGCATTTGGTTAGTAAAAAAAAATCAAAGTAGTACCATACACTTTTCGATAACAGTTATTTGAATAATTAAAACAAGCCAGAAAAGGAGCTCCACTGGAAAGGTGGGGAGGAAAAAGATAGGAGGAAGCTTGTGTTGTAGTTCTGAGTAGAAAGTGCCTACAACAATTTACTCTATGAGAGTAATCAGTGTACATCAGTGTCCTGGCCAAAAATGTATATTGGGCTTTATTAACCATAACCTCTTAATAATTTCCATCTATGAAATGGCTTCTCTGTTCTCTGTTCTCTGTTCTTCTCCCCACTGATAGCTGATGTGCGATGAGTGTACTGGCACACTTTGGTTGCCCTTGCATCATCAGGCTGGGTGCTGCACATTGGTGGTGGTGGTGCACTCAAAGAACTATATAAGTATAAGGATTATTATTACATATTCTTGTAAATATGTTTTTTTTTCCGTTGGTTAATTGTTATTTTTCACATGTTTTTCTCCGTGAGGATTTTGGAACACAGCTCTTCACAATAAACACTTTTGCATTTCTTTGTAATTGTGGCTGTGCCATCATCACTGTTCTGCTCCATCTGTGCTTGCAAACTATTCAATGGTGTGACTGTGACATCCTTACACACTCCATGCACACTTTATTAGGTTGCTAGCTCGTTAACACAAATAGCCAAACAGCGAATCATGTGGCTGCAACTCAATATATAAAGCAAGCAGACATGGTCAAGAGGTTTAGATAGATAGATAAAACTTTATTAATCCTGTAGGGAAATTGATGAAAGTTGTTGTTTTAGTTGTTGTTTGACCAAACATTAGAATGGGGAAGATGTGATCAAAGTGACTTTGACATTGGTATGATTGTTGATGCCAGACATGGTGGTTCCAGCATCTCAGAAAAAGCCGACCTCCTGGGATTATCATGAACTACAGTCTCTAGTGTTTACAATGAATTGTGTGATAAACAAAAAACATCCAGTGAGCGGCAGTTCTGTGGGCAAAAACACCTGGTTAATGAGAGGGGTCAGAGGGGAATGGCCTCACTTATTCAAGTTGACAGAAAGGTCACAAACACAGATGCAGCCATTCAAAATGGGTGGTGTATTTCGCGGTATACCCCGGTGGGCGTGTCGCATCAAAACGCAGTATCATGCAGTAACACGCGGTGTATCGCGTCATTTGACGTCATACCGGAAAGTATCTGGAATCACCTTGTAAAACCGCCAGGAGGAGCCAATAAAGCTTAACCCTTCATGTACAGCATTTGAGCTTTTAAATTCAAACTGTGTATTACAGCATGTTAATCATCAGTCATTAAAAAGTTGGTATATTTTATGGAAGCAAGATTGCTCAGTTGGGCAAAAGTACACAACCTACCTTTATCATTAATATTTTAATTATGCAGAAATATTTTATGCATCAAAGTCTTTACCAAAGGTATTACTCATATTATTAATAATGAATGACCTTGGACAAGCTGTAAACTCAAAGTATTACACTGGTCCACATTATTTGTAACCGTCATTTTAAATGAAAAGACTTTATTTTTTCATCGACAAAAAGTAACAACAGCATTTCGTTGATCTAACAAGGACGGGACATTAGCTAGCCAATATGATAAAGGAATAAATTACTTTTTTTGTTTATTTCTTTAGCACATTTATTTGAACATTTCCATCGATTGTACAAGCACTGAAAAACTGTCCAATCCCTCGTTCGTCGGGCATTTTCTTTTAGTATAACAGACATAAAAACTCCCTTGCTTTTAACAGAACGTTTCATAATGTCTAACAACGAAAATTATTTAAACTGCGACACTTATCATTCAACCAGAGCTTAAAATATCACAAGGATCCTCAAGAGCACAACAAAGGCTGTTTTAAAAGATACTTGTACCAGATACATGAGAATCCAAACCTTTTTATCTACGTCTTTAAAATTTATCACGCAGTAACAAGTCAAATTTCAGGAGCGTTCGTATACCAGAGATTATGGTACCGCTTCAGAATGGTGTCAGCCAGTCAGATTCCAGGACCGGAATTATCTGTTTTATAATCGAGAATATGTAAGCACGTATCTAAATAAATTAATCATGATATTAATTTAAGGATCTAAATTTCCAAATCGATGTATCTATATAGCTGGTAGTATTAATGTATTTCACTTTCTTTGTAAATACGTTTTGTTAACACCCGAATCGCAGGTGGATTCTGTTTTTTGGTCTGTTATGGTCTGTAGCTCAAATCCTGCTTAACTAAAAATTAGTCGCGAGAAGAGTATTAATGGACAATGTTGTGTAGGCTCTGGCGGAATTTCTCTGTAAACTGAAGAGTTATAGAGGAGACAAGTTGTGTATCGCTTCTTTTGACACTTGTAAAAAAAACATTCCAATGTTAATGCGACACGGAAGATAATGTGGTGTATTGGTCGTTAGTGAAAAGATTTAATCATTTAATCTCTTTACTGTGCACATTTTAATCCTCTTAGTATTGAATATTTATATGGAATTTTACCACTAAAGGGAAATTTTAGTAGCTAAGCATAAAACGCAGAGGAGCATAACAAAGGTCATAAAGGTCATAAACGATATTAATTTAGGAACATAAACATATTATGTAAACTGTATGTTGCTGTTATTAGTATTTTAAAGAAAAAATACATACATACATACTCAATTTCTCCTAAAGTTTATTGACATTTTTTATATTTCAAAATAACACATGTTCGTACTGTATGTACAGTACACAGAGGTACCGCAGGTTGAACTGTAGGGCGTAAATCCACCCGAGCCCAAAAGCCCAACATATTAATGTGCATTTGCCTGACGCTGCGCGGTTTTCATCACTCTCTGCGGGAGTAGTTTTTAATTCAGTTTGAATTATAACTGTGCGTACTGTCTTCATATTTGGCCAGGGCTTTAAAGAGAGGGCGCGCCAAAATTTTTTGGTGCCCTCGTCTGCGCTTTAAAGGTACCCCTGTCGCGGAAGAATTTGACCTCGGAACGTTCACCCAGCGTAATTATTGTTTCATTGCACTTTGACAGATTGTCTTTAAATTAATTCTTGTCAGAATATCCCCACCTCCAAACAAGAACAAAATTGCAACGATTTTATTCAAACTGAATTAAAAACTACTCCTATTTGGCATTTTAGTTATGGAGGCGGAAAGACGCCCCCCCATCTCTGGGTGCCTGAGTTGTCGCCATCTTTAACCATTCCGTGTCCGAGTCGCAGCAGGTAGAGACACGTTCGAAAAAAGTTCATCCCAGCTACGATACATTATTTTTAATATTTTTGTGGTAAGAGGGAGCAAAACATCAGTATTTACTGCTAGTAATTAGTGTACGATCTATAGTTGAAATCTGAGCCTAAATAAAAAGAAAAAGCATTTTCAGAGAGCAATGTAGAATAAGTGATTAGGTTTATGAGCAATCTAATTACTTATTCGTGTAAAACGCTATATAAAATAAAGTTTATTATTAATTTGCTGGACAGAGTGGTGAACATTATTATGCAGAAGACAAAGATAACGATTAACGTTAAAAGACATTTAATTAAAAACGTGTTTGTGATTTAAATGGGAATGGCGGTGACGGGAACTCTTAATCAAAATAAAAATAAAATAAATAAAACAGGTTTCGATAGTTAATAACCACTTTTTATGCACGAAACACAGGTGATTTTTCTTCCTCCTGATCAGTTTAGAAATCTGTGTATGCTGTAAGGTTTTTTAATTAAACTTTTAAAATACACGTTTCGAATAGAAAGAAATCCTCTTCCTGGTACAGTATGTGTAGCAGATCAACACGTCTTTTTTCCCCAATCAGAAGGGTGTCAGATGGTGTCAGCCAATCACCATTGCGAAACCCTACCGTAATCTCTGGTATAGGGAGACCCCAGAATTCTGTCCCATAGTTTAGATAGATGATGGATACTTTCATTGATCCCGTGAGGGAAATAAAGTAAATCATTTTCATTTTAGGAAATTATTAAACGCTCGGTTTAAAGCAAAGGAGATTGTCTGTTATAGTGGACATACAAACAACAGTTTGCTGCGGCGTTATTGGAAACCGAAATTTAACAAAAAATCGCTGGCATTATATCCTAGAAGACACAGACTGGCGCCAGACCGGGAGAATGCCCGCAGCATAAAAGAAAATGCCTGATGAACTAGGGATTGGACAGTTTCCAAGTGCTTGTACAATCGATGGAAATGTTCAAATAAATGTGCAAAAGAAATAAACAAAATAATCATTTATTTCTTTATCATATTGGCTAGCTAATGTCCTCTCTTTGCTAGTTAGTGGCTGTGTTTCTGCGTTGGGTAGCAACGGGTAATTGTTCTCAGGCGGAAGATGTAAACAGCTTAATTGTCGTGTTAAATAATTTTTTTAAATAAAAATTCATTCTATACAGCAATCGCATATTTGGGTACCGTTTCATAAAACTTTCATGCTTAAAATGTTTAGGGAGAAATGGAAGACTGGTGTGTATTTTTTCTTTAAACTACCAAGACCAGCCATACACAGTACAGTTTACATACAGTAATGTTTATGTTCCTAAATTAATATCGTTTATGACCTTCAGATGCGTTATGCTCCTCTTCTTTTTATGCTCAGCTACTAAAATTTCCCTTTAGTGGTAAAATTTCAAATAATTATTCAATACTAAGCGGATTAAAATGTGCACAGTAAAGAGATTAAATGATTAAATCTTTTCACTACCGACCTATGCACCATGATTGCCCCTGTCGGTCATTTTGGCCAGCCAATCACTTACCGCGGTGCCCTCTGGTGGCTTGTGGGTAGTTGCCCGTACCGCAGGTTTGTACCGTGCATTTTGAATGGCTGCATCTATACTCATATAACCACTCTTTACAACAGTGGTGTGCAGAAGGGCATCTCTGAACGCACAACGCTTCAAACCTTGAAGCGGATGGGCTACAGCAGCAGAAGACCATGCCGGGGTCCACTCCCGTCAGCTAAGAACAGGAAGATGAGGCTACTGTGGGCACGTGATCACCAAAACTGGACGATTGGAGACTGGAAAAACGTTGCCTGGTCTGATGAATCTTGATTTCAGCTGCGACATGCTGATGGTATGGTCGGAATTTGGCATAAACAGCATGAATCCATGGCTCCATCCTGCCTTGTGTCAATGGTACAGGCCGGTGGTGGTGGTGTAATGGTGTAGGGATTGTTTTCTTGACACACATTAGGCCCCTTAATGCCAATTGAGCATCATTTGAATGCCACAGTGTACCTAAGCATTGTTGCTGACCATGTGCCTCCCTTTATGGCTGCAGTCTACCTGTTTTCAGATGGATATTTCCAGCAGAATAATGTGTCATGTCACAAAGCACGCATCATCTCAAGCTGGTTCCACGAACATGACAGTGACTTCAGTTAACTCCAAAGGTCTGCACAGTCCCCAGATCTCAATCCAATAGAGCACCTTTGGGAGTGGTGGAACAGGAGGTTTGCAGCATGAATGTGAGGCCGAAAAATCTGCAGGAACCGTGTGATGCTATCGAGTCAGCATGGGCCAAAATCCCTAAGGAATGTTTCCAGCACCTTGTTGAATCCATGCGATGAAGAATTCAGGCTGTTCTGGAGGCAAAAGGGGTCCTACTCGGTACTAGATAGGTGTACATAATAAAGTGGCCACTGAGTGTATTTTATTTGTGTTGTTTTGGGCTCTTTGATATCTCACCATCCCAGTCTCAGACTGTTGAACCATTTAGTCTCCCACGGTATTTAGCACAGGATTGCCTAGCAACCTCACACTGGGGACTCCAGAGTGCAACAATACAGCCCGTGTCATGGCGTTGTGTTTCTGTGCCCACAACTCTTCCACTCACCATGGATGAAGATAATTGGCGATCAAGTTTTAGTTTTGTAAGCACAAATGAATAATGAAAAACATGATAGTTTACCACAGCAAAACTCCAACACTCGATTGTCATTTTGTCATTAACCTATATGTATCTTTTTATTTCTAGGGCTTTCAAGCACGGGTCCAGGGGACCCAAGGGGGTCCTTTAAGTACGGAATGGTGCTACACACATATTGTGGTTCTACTCTGACTTATAATGGGTATAGGATCTTTACTCAACACAAATATAATTCACAATGCTTATTGACTTCAGTTTGATTTTAAGTCTGTTATGGAGGGGACTACTGTATATTATAAAGGATATCTTGAAAATACATATTTTGATATGTATAATCATTGTTTTGCACACATTTATATTTGTGTATGTGTTTGGGAAAGATTCCTGAAATTCTAAATGATGATTAAAATCTGTTTAAGGACAGATTCAAATCTTTATTCTGAAACTTGTGTTTGCTTTATTACCAGATGGGGGCAGCAAAGTCAGTACTGACCCATCATTGATTTGTCCCTGCATTACCTGAGAACACACATGTACTGTATCTAGAAGTGATGGTTGTATTTCAAGGCTTGAAAAACTTCCAGTGTTACTGTAGCTTCTTATTGATTTGAATACAGTGCATCTAAGATGCTGCAAAAATATTTAGTAAATTAATATTTTGTGTTATCCAGATTAAACTGTATTTAAGCATTAGAGCCAGTAATTGGTATTGGTTGTGTTATTTTATAGAAATGAGAAATAATACAAATGAGAATCAAATTCAGGTTGTCAACTTTTTCATTTCTAATTAAAATAAAATCTTGGTTGTTGTACAGTCTTTTCCACAATCATGCCATTTGTTCAGTGCTAATCCGGTTAAGCTTTTACCAATATCCTTTATGTGTTACTCTGCAAATTCTTTGTCTCTGTAATTACAATTTTGTTCTATTTTAAACTTGCACTTCAGACACAACATTGAGAGGATTTTATGAGATCACCTTTCAGTCATGTTCCAAAAGGGTAACTTTTGGAACTGATTTTTTTACTCGGAGGACGATGTCTGTAAGGTGATATTGCCACTGTACTACTAATGGGTTTCATCTATTCTTGGGTGGTCTTGGCATACCTTTGTATTTTAAATTACCTGAAAAACATAAGTTCAAGTGAGTGCACCACTAAGACATAAATCTGGAACATAGTATAATATGAACAATAAAGTGTTGGCATGCATTTTATGCAACCTGAAAAGAAAATAGGAATAAAAAAGTATTAGAAGTATTATTATTCTGCCTGTCATTTTAAAACATCACAAGGTCGCTTTAAATTATTAGCTGTAACAATTTAGAATCGTTGTACTTTTACAAGGATTTTCTTTAATAACATTTGAACCATAATAATAGTACTTATTAAGTTCTAAATTACTTCATAGTGAGAGAAAGTGTAAATGTTTTACACATAATTTTGGAGTTTTTCATAGATATTGTTCCTGTCTGGGGTGTAATTTCGAAAGCACAGTAAGTAAAAGGCTGAAATAATCTTTGATTTGGTGAAGATGACTTTGTTTAGCTAAGATAGTGCTGATTTCACTACTGCTTCTCTTAATTGTTCCCGTATGACACCTGGCTCTTAGGCACAAAATACATGTTCAAACATAGTTGTGCTTATTTTTATTTGTTAAAATGAATTGCCGATTGATAATTTTAACAATAAAGTTAGAAATTGTTTTGAATTATTTTGAGTTTTTCAGTCATAGACACAAACAACAGACCAGCAGTGTTATTGTTTAGAATGACATATTATTATCTGAGTACTTTAACTGGAAAAAGCCTTTAGAAACAGCTCAGACAGCTTAAGTCTGTTGCATAAAATCTAACAATCCATTCACTTTGGACTTTGTGGAAATACCTTTTCAAAATGGGTTCTGTTTTCACTGGAAAGAGGCAAGTACTTAGAGAGAAGTCCAAATGCAAAATAAACCAAAAGGCATTTCTTGTGCAAGCATGCTTTATTAAAGAACGTAAACAGAGATTACACACAGTCTACTCTATTCATTAATCCTAACAGCGGGAGGTGGATTGCTATAAGAATAGAATAGAGTGCCTATGATTCATCGTCATGTAAAGATGATGAAGGTACAGTACATACTGTATCACACATTATACAGCATTTCCCCTTTCCATCATCTGTGGTGCTGCTGTGAATGACTACTGCAACAAATGAGCAGCAACAGTAATTAGTTCATCAAGGTGTTAAAAACATATGGAACTTTATAAAGTTCCTGGGTGTTTGTTTTATCTTAAGAAAATGTACTTTGATGTGTCATTAATAAAACCATGTCAAGAAATTCTATGTTAAGCCTTCTTCTACCAGGTCGGTATATTTAGGTTTCAAAGCTAAGGCTCAAAATCATTATCACAGCAGCTCATCTGTATTTAAAACCATTTTAAAATTTAAGTTCAGCACCTGTTTGTTACACCAAAGGCAAATATAGTTGGCTGCCTATTTGTTAGAATACAATTTAGCACCGGACGTACTTTGTCTGGATTGTATCCCTCATGAAAATAATGAAAATGAGCACCAAGGCTGACAAGCACCATTTGATCAACATTACCAGTTAATACTTGCATTTAAACTGTTTGACATATGGTATAAAATAAAAGTTTTAAGTTTTAATCTTTTATATACCAATTACATCATTCAAAATTGTAAATGCATTTTTGATTTAGTGTTACATTCTAACCACAAAATGGATCCATTCCCACATATTGTGTGAAATGCATTTAAGGTGCACCTTTTTGTAAATCCTAAATCAAAAATACATACTGTATAGTGCAGTAAACTGACTTTTTATGTTTTCACAACCTTACATGGTTGAAAATTCTAATTTCTTTTACAAATGTTTTTCCATTACAATTTTATGAGATATGATCCAAGAATAATATTAGGACTTAATAATACTTCCCCATCATGCACTAAAGACTCTAGAGATGCTTTTAACATCTTGTAAGGGTCTTGCTCAGTTTCTAATGCTGAGTGTCAGTGAGCTACATGCCAGAGCCTTCCTCGAAGTTAGATTCATTCTCATTCTGCTGAAATGAAAGAAGAAAGGAATCAGAAACATTTTACAGTTGTGAACTTTGAAAATGCAGTGCTTCTTACGTATTTTGAGTTACTAGCTTATTCTTTGTTGGTTTGCACATTGGTAAAAACAGAATATATGTATTTTTTCTTTAGGAAGAGTTCAACTGTTTCAGCTTTTGCTAATGTTACTAAACAATGCATAGAAAATTGTTCCAACCACTTTTTTCATAGTAATAAGCCAATGGAAACTATTCCACATAAGAAACTTTTCACTGCACATCTCTTTGTCTTACCTGTTGTTTCCCTGTTTTGGTTCCACCATTTTGTCCCAAGTTTAGTTTTTCATCCTATGAAGTAAGACACCATACAGTAGCTCAGTTACCTTCATGTGTTGAATGGCAATAAAATGGACTGCATTTGTCAGCAAAATATCTCTTTTTCATATATGTATAAAATGAGTGCAGCAAAGAAGTGGTTGCCACAGATACAAAGCAAAATAACTTCTCAGGTAAAATTAAATTATGTCGAACAAGGGAAAACGATTTTGTCTCCATACAATCAGAGCATTATTCAGATGTGCAGATATTTAAATGAATTAAGGGAACCCAAATACAGTATCTGGTCAGGGGATATTGGTTAGTAATGCTTCTACAGCTGGGAAGGAGGCAGTCACACAGACAGCTCTTATGAAATCCTTTAACACATTGTTTTACTCACATAGTCAGACTTAGACTCAAGCAGCTCTTCTGGCTCATTTTCCTCAATGCTGCACCCTACTTCAGAACACTCTGGAGAGCGCTTATCTCTGCCTCTGGTCAGAAAGTCAGTGGCAGAGGATTTTCTCAAAAGGGCTGAAAAACATTACAAAAACATCTTGCTAATTCCTTGGAATACTAACAATATATGTTTTTGTGCATGTTGATGTTGTCTTGTTTGGCATAAACCTTTTATTTTAGATAGTTCATATAAAAGTCTCAAAACTAACTTTTCACAAAAAATCATAAATAAGTAACGGGAAATATCCAGAGATCTTTTCATTAAGAGAATGGACACTTAATGAATAAAATACAATATAGATTCCATATACTGTAGGCATACATATGTTCTAGTAATATATATATATAATGAACACCTTTATCCAGGAAATTGAATTAAAGACCAAAATTTAACTTAAATGCTAAAACAAGATGTGGAAACCTTTTAAGACCAGTCAAATTTATTAGTTGTATTTGATGCTTCCAATGTGACATCCTCTGAATTGCTTTAAACTAAAAGACGTAGTCTTGATATGCAGGTACTGTAGGCTCACACAGTTACAGAACTATTCCACTAAAAATCTGAATTAACAGACATGCAAAGCTGCTGTCTTACCTGCTTCAGTGGTGATGTAGATTGCAAGAACCATTATCAACAAGGGTAGGGCCATCTTTAATGTGGTTGCCATCTTCTCTTGTACAGTTCATTGATGTGTTCTCAAAGTCTTAGTACTTTGTACAGTACCTATGCAGTAACCACGCCTCTGAAAGGAAGGAACTTTACAGGTCTAAATAAGCCTCACCCAAGTGGAATATAGCCAAAAAGATAATTCTTTCCAGATCTTGCAACTAGTGTATTTTGCTTCTTTTTACTCTGGGAGCTGAAGACCAAGATCAAGGTTCATTAGTATTGGATGTTAGTACAGATGAATGGGAGGGACACAGCAAACTTTCATATTTATGATACTGTTCACACACAATGACCTTCTTCAGTGCTGTATATATCAAATTCATAGAACTTTATTGGCTTAACTGAATCACAGTGTTGTCAAAGCGGAAATTGTCAATAAAAGATTTACAGAAGGAATATTAAATCAGGTTTCTCTGTTGCATTTTGTTTCCTGAAGCCTTTGTTAAAAAACTCCTATGTTTCTGTTTGAACTTAACTCACTGCATGGAATCTCTGAATTTTTCCACATTTTAAAATGTCAAATAAAGTTTTACAATACATGACATTTTAACAATCATTAGTTTAAGTGTTGAAACACCATAATAAAAAGTTACCTTTACTCCCATGCTTATACAGTTTCTGGGTCTCTCATTTTAGTATTTAAGAAATCCCTTGGTCAAAACCTAAGTCATTTTTCATAATGGGTGACTTTGATAAATTCAAACCATGTAAATCATAAATACATAAATCTTTTTTATATTGGAAGAGCACATTGGTCACAATCATACTATACTGTGCTATCTGCTGAACTGTCTTCAGAATCAAAGAATACATAATAATTGTCTCATAGTTTAATTAACTAAATGTTTTTTTTTTTCTTCAGGAGCAATTCAACTGTTTTAACCCTAGTGCCAGGAAGAGAGCCAAAAAAGCTTTATTATGCAGAACATCAGATGTACAGTAACTGCATAAAGTAACTACATAAACTGTGAAATACTGTATGTTACAGAATTGTACATTATTACATGTAGCACAAAAGACCCTACTTCAAGAACACAACTGCTTAGTTATATTAAAGTTACAGAATTCAAATTGCTAGCCAAGGAAGAGATACATACAGTACCGTATTGGCTATATTTATTTTACATTTAAATTAGTTCTCTTCTTTTTTAATTCAAGCAGCTAAAATAGATACAACCTTAAATGTAAAACTCCTATACTCTAAAAACAGTTCCAAGGCTCCCACAAGACAAAGGTAAGTGGAATTATTTTTTTATCTGTTCAGTCATATGTTGTTGATCTGATTATTGATTACTGGTGAAATGGAAAAATTCCCCATTTTCAGAATTAGTAATGTAACTTATGGGGAAAGTCTGCTTTGATTAACACAATGCAAACATCTGAGAAACTATTTTTACCCAAATGCTAAAATTATGTTGTTAGTCTGATTCATGCTTCATATACTTTCCTGAACATTTACATAATATAATTAGTTATATCCAATTTAATTAATATTCCACTCATTTATATGCTTTGTGCTTTTTACAACATAAAACAATCCCTACCTCTGTGTAAATAAGCCTTTCTCTGAATCTTGGATTCTACACTAGTGTGGTTTATTACTGAGCCCTGTTATTTCTAGCTATCCCAGATTTCAGGTCCACTTATGCTGAACTAAAACAATTCGGCTCTTGTTAACCAGAGCAAAACAAATCTGATACTGAAGATTCTTTTGGATTATAAAGATTGGAAAATGATGTTTCCCACACAAAGGGCCCTGTGATTTCAAGTATTCTGTTACTAGTAGAAATGTGTGTGGCAATTAAGAAGCAAGTAGGGGAGTTTGTGCTTGTATATAGGTGAGTGAATAGTTTAGAATTATTTGAAAGCCTACACCTAAAGCTACTAAATTAAAGAAGCAGATTTTATTGATTTGATGTTTAATCAGCTCTCATAAATAGTATAGCTTTTGAGGGTAGGATCACAGAGAAAGAAAAAGTAATTTTCTAATAAAGAGTTCATTATATGTTTTTTTTTGCCACCTTTCTAAAATAATAAACAGTAATACATGAACAGTAATAATCACACATAAAGGAAACAGCAAATGTACAATCTGCCCTAAATCTTAATTTGTTACAGGAACTGGAAAACAAAAATTCAAAAGATGTATCTCTAATGACAATTGATCAGACCATTACGATTCTAGCCCTAACAATTTCTTTTTGAATTGCTGTTGTCACATTTTTGTCGAGAGATTTGGGAACTTCAAACCTCAATTTTAGCAAGAAAGATAAGATGGAGAAAAACAAATTAGAGTAATTTGCTGAAGCTAAGGTCATGGTACAGTGCCTTTTCACAATAACAATGGGGAGAACTGGGACCTGCTGTAAAAGACACACAGCACCTGTCTGGTTATGTGTGCAAATTGAAATGTGTTTTGGAAGGAGCCAAACTGCTTTAGAGAAAAAAAACATCAGTATTCTATGTCAAACTCCAGGGTGTGAACGTAAATACCCATTTACATTTTTTAAAATTTTCAATGTATGAATGGCAATGTACTATATGTAATGTTTATAGCATACTGAAGTAACAATTAATTAATTAAGTAATTAATTAATAATTTATAGTGTATTTGTAACATTGGTAGTTTTCCAGGTTGATCAATATTGTTGTACTTTGAACTCTTTAAGGCTTTTTGTGATTTGGAGACAACAGCTGAACGTGATATTCTAAGTGAGGTCTTACTAATGCTAATAAGCCCCCCCCCGTCCTTTGTGATACCCTGCCTGTATGTTATTTCTAAAAATACTTTGAAAAGGTGCAGCCAAGTGAAAACAAGAAAAACCCAAAAGAATTTGGAAATTGACTAAACAATTTAATCTGTGGAAAAAATCTGCTTCTGAGGAACATGTCTTGTTTATAAAACTATCCAAATACTAAAATTGCCTCAGATAAACTCATAATCAGTTCTATAATTAATTATATCTAATATAATTCATATTCCACTGAACATTTTTGTTTTTTTTTTACAATATGAAATAATTCCTGTCTCAATGAAAATAAATGTTTCTCTAACTCTTGAATTCTCTGCAATGGCGGTTCATAACTGAAAACAAGGGAAAGGGTTATGAATGAGTAGAAGCCACATACCTTATCTTATGGTTGGTTGCTAGTAAGTCATATTTTGAAGGATCTCATCTGGCCATTTCTTGAAAGTTACTTGATTTCAACAAGAGCTGAGTAATTTGTTCCATTCACTCAGCACCCTCTGTGTAATAAAACTGCCTTGAGATTTGAGTCCTAAATGGACTCCTTCAATTTCCACACATGCTTTAAAGTCCTTGAATAATTATTGAATATAAATGTTTCCATTAGGTTCAGTTTATCAAGACTTTGAATACCATTATGAAAGTCCCCTGCTGTTCAAGATTGCTTTAAATCAGCAGTTTTGATGTAAAACAGTACTGTGCCCACAACTTTAATTTCAAATTCTGCTGAAATGCATGCCTCTTGCATTTCTACAGTAGAAATGTGTGTAAATAAATAAGTAAACATTATTGTCTCTAAAATTAGTTTTAGTTCTTTATTTGTTATGAATAAAGAGAAATATTGTAGTATTCACCAGCTTTTAAATACAATAACCCATATTTGTCTAAATTAATCAGATCTGTCCTACAAAACATTACATATACTGAAAGTTTATTTGTGATAATAAAAACATTTTAATGAAAAGTACACATCTGCACACAATTGAAAAAAAAAGAACAATTAAGTGGCATTTTGTTTAACATTAAAGGTTAAAGGCCAGCAGATACACATCAAAACACAGATCTCTTTTAACTAAATACAAATGTAAATGTAACAAAAGATTGTTCATATCTTAAAAGGTAAAACTTATCATAGAAAAAAATACCTTATTCCTGATTTTCAAGTTCCTTAATTAAGACATTTTCCTTGTACACTACTCTTTAGTAGTGTTGCATTTGTGTTGTATGAAAAAAATAGTTTTCATTGCAGGAGAGCATGCTGGAAGAAATTAAGTCTAACACAGTTCGCCTGCAATGTAGATTTTAAAAAAACACACAGACCATTTTAAAATAGAATACATCCATAAATTAAAACTGTTATGATACTGTGTTACTGCAAGCATGTTGTAAGACAAGTGTTTGGAAATTCTGGCAAATTCCCAAACAGTCCTCAAACAGTCCCAAACATACAGTATATTCAAACAGTCCTGGGTTGGCTCTTCCATATAGGATGTTTTTTTTTATAAAAGGAAAGAAAGAATGAATCAAAGAATGCCACTGTACACTGTCCAAAATTGCTACATGTTTTAAATCAATACATTTTACATCTAGTTCATTCATACCTTCTCAGCTGGCATTACAGAACATGGAAGGCACTGAATAAAATCTTAAGTGTACAATATCTCCAATACAATACAATATCACCATTGACATAGCTATGTTTCACCACTTTTTTGTTTGTTTTAAAGTGAGTGTATGGATATGAAATTATCAGAATAAAAAATTAAAATATTTTATATAATTTTATCCATTCCGTAAACACACTTTAATTGGATAATTCTCTGCACAGTGCAATAGCAGACATTTTCCACATGTCTCTGAATCTGTGAGATGTTTTGGTAGAACTGTTAATTATAATTATTTTGTTATTTTGAATTTGCAAGGTGTATAGTCACAATTGATCCAGTTATTTACAGAAGTGCAATTGTCTGTATTTGTTAAATGTGGCAAAATATTCTTCCAATGAACAGCAGAAGTATCACTAGTCGGGTCTGCTGTGCACTTTTTAAAAATTTGTTGTGTACATGTACTGTACATGTTGAGAATACAGAATATATACAGCATATATTGAATTAATTATTTCTTATTTTCAAATATATAATTCACTAAACTTATTCAACTATTCATACAGTATGTTGTGGAAATTCTGAATGCCATATGACTTCATTTGTTTAACCAGTGCAGGAACAGTCCAGTCTGGACAACATTCTGAGGTCTAGAGAATTATTGAAGGGTGAATATTATCTTAGCATTGTGATAACAGCCTGCTTCATATAATACTGTTTATATTGCCATTTTACCTGACGTTCTGTGGCATTACTGAGTATTGTATAGGAAAACTGCCTAACACCTCTTTTCATTTTAAATTCTACTAGTTTAGGAATAATAATATTAACATATAATACATAACTAGTATACTCTTTATGCTTACGCCCTTTAAAATACAGGCACCATATATATTTCATACTATAGCATTTCAACATATAATTTAACTTTCACAGAAAGGTAAGTCAAAACTTCTTCTTTATTCTCCCTCCATAAAATATCATAAATAGTTTAGTAATCTTTAGGTTTTTATCTTTATGTGTCTGAAGAAGATTCAGTCTCACTTTGAATCTGTAGTCTCACTAACTTCTTGCAAATGCGTATAAGTCTAATAGATCCATTAATACTAAATATTTCAGGATGTAGATCTAAATCTTAGCACAAGTGAGTCTCACTGTCACTAAAGCTGCAAAAAACCACTGACAAGCTCCTGAAAAATTCATGTTTTTCCATGGTACGTTTGTTTTCTGATTGAATTTCATTGTCGTTTTTTATCCCTTCTCAGCTGTCTGCCTACTGTTATGAGCCTAGTATTTTCAGAGACTGAGATAACCGTCTGTGTTATATAGGCTGACTGATGATTTCAACAGATAAATGGTTTATGAGGATAATGCCATTTCCTGGTGTGTGGTACAGTACATTAAGCATTTTAAGAACAAGTCTGGAGTAGAATCTTTTCCCAGTTTAGTGAGAACTTCTTGAATGAAAATCACTTTATTACATAAACCTGGGATTCTTGTTTCAGTTAAAGGGAGTGCTGTTGTCTGTAAGTTGCTTCAACGTAGTGGAGATAGCTAACACTCTGCAGACGTTCTGTACCATATATGTATACATGAGTAATACTCATCACATACAGTATGTTCCACAGATGGAAAACAACTTTTTAGACATCCTTCTCCTCCGGATTTAATATAGATGTCCTTCTTAAATTTTCTTTCACTTTAATGAATTCTGGTGCGTTTTCTGATCTCTCTTCAAGATTTTCTTGTTCTTTTTCAAGCTGAAACACAGAGATTGCTTTGATCATTAAAAAAAACAAATACAGATATGATTTATGTTAACAATGTCAGATCTGGAAAGTGTCCATTTTTTCTCGCTTAACACACTGCTCTCTTAGAATCTCTTGCCCATAATGTACATTTACAGTCTGCAAACTGGATAAAATGTACCTGGACTGTTGGCCCTGTGTTTGACATATTACACTAGCTCGCCATACCTCCTCTAACCTCTTCTGTCTTTTGAGAAGTTCCTGCTCAAAGGGGGACTTCAGTCTTCTGGCTTCTTCTTCTTCTTTTTTCTGACGAACGTGTTGCTCTCGTTTCCTGTGCTCAAGTACTCGCTGGAGCTCTGGCTTGTTCTCGATTCCCAAACCCCTGCCATGAAAGAAACAAGAGTGTTGCGGTCACCACCCTCTCCTACAGAGGGCGCTTCAACCTCATGTTAGTATTTTTAGTTATTAGCTGCATTACTTTTGAAGTAAGACACAAGATGTAAAAAGGGTTAACTTAAGTCAGTTCTGCCTGAAAATTAGACTTCTAAGCAACAGGGGTTTATGGCAGGAAAGGGGGTTAACTGATGCGAGCTAGGAACCCCCTGGGGGCGTAATCTTAAACTGACCATTTGGCCACGGTCTCTTAACTGGCCAAATACCATGACCCCCCCCCTTACCATAACAACGAATGACGTCCGAAGCAGCAAGGAAGGACTATATAACCTAAAAGTTTGTACTGGCACATGGAACAATACTTCGGTTTTGTTGTTTCTTGCGGGAAACAAGACTTCAGCTTTATTTTTCCTTGCATGCAATAAACTCATCTGTTTAACTTCATCTCGGGACCCAGAACCTTATTCTTTTCTGTTACAACACTTCCTAGTGTGCCTTGTTTTAGCTTCCTTATTTAAGTTTACTCCTTCCTGCCTTTGGGGCTCAGCTTTGGTAGATGGTAGCTTGATGGCCCATCTAGTACCAGGCTTCGGAGCAAACCTGAGGGCATAGGCCTGTTTACACTCCCCCGGAGGGAAGGGAAGGGAGCCCTGTATTTCCTGGATTCCTGGATTCTTGTCTCGTCATGTGTTCCTGTTTGACTGTGTCTCCTGTTGGATCTCCCGGCAATGGACTGCTTCCTCTCTCCCCTTTGAACCTCCTTGGATATGTTTTCCTTTCGGATATTCCCCGCAATTCTGCACGAACTTCCCTACTTCACTGTGAGCACCAATAAACCCCATGTGTCTCCCCTGAACCCAGTCTATGGTCCGCCTCGCATAGGGTCTAAACACCATCCTCAATGGGAGACCAACCTGGTTCCCGTGACAAAGAGTGTATTATACAGTATGTTATAGTGTAGCAGCCATACTACAAATCCATAATTCCTGAGATACTATAATCACAACATCCTGGAGAGCTATATAACACAGATGGACCTTGATTCATTGGACATCACCTAGATATTTTCTTAAGGACTATGTTGTGATTCTGTTGTCTCTGTTATGTGTATTTAACAATTTGTGTACTGTTAATGGTGTGTCATCTCTCCATTTTGTTTTTTTTTTTTGTGAGAAACAAGGAGAAACTCCTGAAGTGAGTCATACAGTGCCATGCAAAAGTATTCACCCCTCTTGGACCTTTTCACATTTTATTGTGTGAAAGCATGGAACCATGATGTATTTAACTAAGAATTTGTGCCACTCATCAACACAAAGTACTCTATAATACCAAAGTGAAAATAAAACCAGACATTTTACTGAATTAATTAAAAATAAAAACCAGAAAATAATTGAATGCATACATATAGACCCCCCAGAGTTAATACTTTGTAGGACCACCTTTGGCAGCAATTACAGCTGTGAATCTCTTTGGGTAAGTCTCTATCAGCATTGCACATCTTGACACTGGACTCTTTGCCCATTCTTCTTGGCAAAATTGCTCAAGCTCCATCAAGTTGGATGGGGACCATTTGTCAATGAATCATCTTCCGAGTCCCAGTGCGGATTGCAGTCCCAGTGTGGATTTTCCAGTCCCTGCCACAGAGAACCATCCCCAAAGCATGATGCCGCCACCACCATGCTTCACTGTAGGGATGGTGTTCTCAGTGTGATGTGCTGCGCCAAACAAAGTTCAATTTTGGTCTCTTCAGACCATAGAATCTTCCTCCAAATTGTTGAGTCTCTCACATGCCTTTGGGCAAACACCAGCCAAGATATGATATGAGTTCTTTTCAACAAAGGCTTTCTTCTTGCCACCCTTCCGTACAAGCCAGATTTATGAAGTGTGCGTGGTATTGTTGTCTCAGTTTCGCACAGTTTCTCCCATCTCTGTCATGGAGGACTGTAACTCCTTTAGAGTTGGCGTAGGCCTCTTGGTGGCCTCCTTTACTACGGTTTATCTTACCCGGACACTCAGTTTTGGAGGAAGGCAAGTTCTGGGCAGATTCACAGTTGTTCCATATTTTCTCACCTTTTTAATGATGGACTTCACTGTGCTTCATGGTATATTCAATGCCTTGGAAATTTTCTTATATCCTTGCCCTGTCTGTTAATTTCAAGAACCTTGTCTCAGATCTGCTTGGAATGTTCCTTGGTCTTCATGGAATAGTGTTTCCTTGGAAATGCACTAAGTGGGGAAGCTCCCAGACACAGGTGTATTTATTCTGAAATCATGCGAAATACCTCAACTGCACACAGGTGGACTCCAGTCAAGTAATTATATGACATCAAGTAATTAGTTGGTTACTTCAGAGGTAATTTACAGTAGGTATGTCAAAGCAAGGGGTTGAATACTTACAGTGCCTTGCGAAAGTATTCGGCCCCCTTGAACTTTTCAACCTTTTGCCACATTTCAGGCTTCAAACATAAAGATATAATTTTTTTATTTTATGTGAAGAATCACCAACAAGTGGGACACAATTGTGAAGTGGAACGAAATCTATTGGATTTTTGAAACTTTTTTAACTAATAAAAAAATGAAAAGTGGGGCGTGCAAAATTATTCGGCCCCCTTGCGTTAATACTTTGTAGAGCCACCTTTTGCTGCGATTACAGCTGCAAGTCGCTTGGGGTATGTCTCTATCAGTTTTGCACATCGAGAGACTGAAATTCTTGCCCATTCTTCCTTGCAAAACAGCTCAAGCTCAGTGAGGTTGGATGGAGAGCGTTTGTGAACAGCAGTTTTCAGCTCTTTCCACAGATTCTCGATTGGATTCAGGTCTGGACTTTGACTTGGCCATTCAAACACCTGGATACGTTTATTTGTGAACCATTCCTTTGTAGATTTTGCTGTATGTTTGGGATCATTGTCTTGTTGGAAGATAAATCTCCGTCCCAGTTTCAGGTCTTTTGCAGACTCCAACAGGTTTTCATCCAGAATGGTCCTGTATTTGGCTGCATCCATCTTCCCCTCAATTTTAACCATCTTCCCTGTCCCTGCTGAAGAAAAGCAGGCCCAAACCATGATGCTGCCACCACCATGTTTGACAGTGGGGATGGTGTGTTGAGGGTGATGAGCTGTGTTGCTTTTACGCCAAACATATCGTTTTGCATTGTGGCCAAAAAGTTCGATTTTGGTTTCATCTGACCAGAGCACCTTCTTCCACATGTTTGGGGTGTCTCCCAGGTGGCTTGTGGCAAACTTTAGACGAGACTTTTTATGGATATCTTTGAGAAATGGCTTTCTTCTTGCCACTCTTCCATAAAGGCCAGATTTGTGCAGTGTAAGACTGATTGTTGTCCTATGGACAGACTCTCCCACCTCAGCTGTAGTTCTCTGCAGTTCATCCAGAGTGATCATGGGCCTCTTGGCTGCATCTCTGATCAGTCTTCTCCTTGTCTGAGCTGAAAGTTTAGAGGGACGGCCAGGTCTTGGTAGATTTGCAGTGGTCTGATACTCCTTCCATTTCAAGATGATCGCTTGCACAGTGCTCCTTGGGATGTTTGAAGCTTGGGAAATCTTTTTGTATCCAAATCCGGCTTTAAACTTCTCCACAACAGTATTACGGACCTGCCTGGTGTGTTCCTTGGTCTTCATGATGCTCTCTGCGCTTTCAACAGAACCTTGAGACTATCACAGAGCAGGTGCATTTATACAGAGACTTGATTACACACAGGTGGATTCTATTTATCACCATCAGTCATTTAGGACAACATTGGATCATTCAGAGATCCTCGCTGAACTTCTGGAGTGAGTTTGCTGCACTGAAAGTAAAGGGGCCGAATAATTTTGCACGCCCCACTTTTCATTTTTTTATTAGTTAAAAAAGTTTCAAAAATCCAATAGATTTCGTTCCACTTCACAATTGTGTCCCACTTGTTGGTGATTCTTCACATAAAATAAAAAATTTATATCTTTATGTTTGAAGCCTGAAATGTGGCAAAAGGTTGAAAAGTTCAAGGGGGCCGAATACTTTCGCAAGGCACTGTATGAATTCAATTATTTCCTGGTTTTTATTTTCAATTAATTTAGTAAAATGTCTGTTTTTTCACTTTGACATTATAGAGTACTTTGTGTTGATGAGTGGGAAAAATTCTCAGTTAAATACATCATAGTTCCATGCTGTAACACAATAAAATGTGATAAAGTCAGAGTTGGATGGAGTGGCAAGTGAATCAGAAAACATCACTGCCATGCTGCCTTGCCTGGTCTCTAACATTACGGATGTGAAGAGCTTTGTGTGGCAGCTTTGTGCTGCATTACCACTGCTTTTTAAAGGATATTGACTGGCAAAAAGGAATCTCAGTCAGATAGAGAGCCTGTTTCGGAGCCTCAAAAGTGACACTGACCTAATCCTCTGTCCTGGATTACCCAGATCCCAAGCCGGGACACAAATTAGAGTGATGATGTTATGAGGAGATCAGAATATTACTCTCACATTTTTGTTCAAGGGGAAGGTGATTGGAATAATTTAGCCTGGCTCTGAATAAAGCAAAATGGAATTATTGTGAGTCATATTCAGACTGGGTCATGACTTGAGGCTGTGAAGCTCTCCCACTCACATCTACAATATACAGTATGAGCATCACTTCTTCCTCCACACTTCAACTTCAAGGATCCAGAATGTCAGATGGCTTGCTGAAAGACAACTACGAGATTGAGCACTATGCTGGGGTAAAGCACCTAAGTATGGGCATTCCCTCACATAAGACGTGCAGAAGGAGAGTGCAAGCCTTGCATATTAAAGCGGTCAAGGAAGACGTCACATGGGCTGGGACAGAATCCCACAAGACAGCATGTGCAACCTTATGCAAAGCATGTATCCACTTAGTTACAGTATGTATTGCTTTGAAAGGCCGCACACTCCTAACTTGACTTGTAGACCCCTTTCTGATTAACTTTTTTAATAACAAATATTATTCAGCTTTAAGAATTTGCCTTTCTTCAAGAAATTGGTTTCTTGAGGTGCTCAATATATTTACATACTGTATGACTCCTAATATAGCAGACTAATGATGACATTATTTTTTGTACCTCCAAATGTCAATTCTGTAATTAATCTGCCTATCTAAACACAGTAGGAAAGTCCATATTCCATGAAGAAGAAGAATGCAATAACAATGTCAGTAATGAAATCACTCACTTTCACAAGGAAGGCCACAATTCATAACAGGAAACAGCCCATGAAAATTCACTCTTGGACTCTTTTTTCAGTTCTCAGTGCTAGTCCTGGAAAACTGTATTATGCTGCTAGATAGTAGAATGATCTCCCAGTCTATATCAGATCGTATAAATCTGTCAGAACTTTCAAAACCTGTCTTAAAACTCATTTTTTACTCTAACATTTAATTCTGTTCAATTTATTATTTTATTTTGTATACACCTCTGTTTAATTTTTTTAAATTTTAGATAGTCTTTTACAGGTAAAGTTCATCATAGAACTTAAAGTTTATTACTTAATACACAACTCACTGTTCATGTGTTAATATAACAGATATGACTGAAAGATGAGCTTTGTTTCTTATAAATTGTTTTGCAACTGGGGATATGTTTTAAGAAGGTTTTACATTAATCAATTTTTTAATCTATTCTTTTGAATCGGGGTCACAGGGTTCTAGCCCTTCCATCTGTATAAATGGGGACCAGCATCGCTAAACTCTGGTCAGACAAACTTGTGATGTTGAGTAAGAAACTAGAATTAATGCATATACTTCTGACCCCCAGAGGGCAGTCATGTCCTATTAATGTAGCCAGAGAAAGGAGAAAAATATCACAATTTCAAACATAATACAGAGGCTTTCCAAATTCTGCAGAGTTCATTAATTTTAGGTGTAACCTATATTGTATGAAGATTACATTTTAGATTTTGTATATGCTATGTGAACAATGAAAAACATTATGTCGTAGGGGAAATAAGGCAGCAATATCATCGTAGTTTTCTATCACGTGATCGTTGAGCTGAGTAAGTGCCAGTAAATTATCAAGCCCTTCAGAGGTACTAATAACAGAGCACAGAAGTGATTGGTGTGCAAATAGCTGACAGACTCAGAATAAAGGGAAGAAGAATAATTGGTAGTATTTCCAAGGCTGCATTGCTATTGCGTCTGTTGCTTGAAGTAAGCCACAGAGTTCTAGTCCATTTATTTACTGAGTGTGCATTTGGACATCAGAGTGTAAATGCTCTTTGAATATGTAACACAGTCTGTAAACTCTGACATTGATTTAGTTCAATAGTTTTTCTCTTATTATTTTGTTTTATTTTGAAAACAGCCTTATGCTGGGTAACTAGCATTGGTGTAGCACATTACAGCATTATACTCTAAATAGCACCCTTCCTTATTCCCTATCCATGATTGAATTGCAGACCTCATGTTCTTGATTTCCTTTAATTTCTCTTAACCACTGCCACCAGGTCCTGTTTCAACAGTGCGAAAAAGATCCTGGAAACACCATCTTTAAGCAAAACTAAACAAAGTTCTGAGCAGCTTGATCAAGAAAGACATTGGCTTCAAGGGTGGGTTGACTCTATAACCTAGATGCTCACTTAGAAGTAGAACCATGACTCTGTAAGCCAGCACCTCAGCTTAAGGGAGCCTGAAGATCAGGTACAGTGTACTGTGCTGGCCAGGGACCCACTCTGTAGGAAGTCAGGAGTTAATAATTGTTCTGAATTTGTGTCTTCAAAATAACTATTTGTTATTGTGCTTTTTATGTCTTCTCCTGGCTAAGTGCATGAGAGAGAACTGTAGTGTTGGTAATGTGGCAGTGGGTGAATTAATGTTTCAAGTGATAGATGTTACACTGTCTTGTTTCTCGCAATAAAGGAATGCCACTGCCCCTTGTGGGCACATAGTATCATTGACATTACTGCATAATTTTAATTTCCTTCTTAAAGGACCAGTCAGTAATACAAAATATATAAGAGGGAGGTTACAGATGATTTATTTATGAAATATCCTTTTACAGTATTTTTTTCTGTAAAGCATAGACAGGATATTTCTATCTTCCTGGTGGTATACTGGTGGACAGAAGAATTTCATTGTCAGGTTGTGGCCTCACTGACAGCAGAACCCCCTGAGGAATGCATGGTGGGAGAGTTGTGACATCAGTCAGGGGAGTATGTGGAAAACGCATCAAGAATATTTAAGGAAATAGGGCTTTATTTGTTTTAATTAAGATAGCATGGCTTTATTATTTTTTTAATTTTGATTTTGTTGAACAAGAAACAGAACACAAGAAAAAAAAGTTTAAAACACATGGCAATTAAAGAAAGAAATGCCTCCGCCTGTCTGACTGGAGAAAAGAGCAGGATGTTATCACAGTCCTGTTTCAGTATTTTCTCTAATTAAGCTGCATCTGCTTAACATGTTGTGAGATTTAATAAACAAAAATATAAATCATATTTAAGTTTTCTTTCCTATGTAGCCTTGATAAAAAGAATAGAAATTAAAATAAAAAGATGTTAACACTCACTGGTGATAGTAAAAGTGATGTTTTTTTGCTCCTAGTGTCATCCAGACATCACAGCTGGTCTAAACATCTGGTGAAACACTTATGTAGTGCTATAGCTTAATTTCCCTCAACAATTTAACTACTCCCAGCACCTCTTATCTCCCCTCAGAGAGTGGTGTCCACAATTTGCCTTTGGTAGTTTAGCCTTCTGCTAAATCACATAGCACAATAAACCTGTGACCGCATTACTACACATGTAACTGCTTACATGGCGAGCTTCCTGTCTTCCTCCCAGTTGCAAAGGAATGCATTTCAGGGTAATAATAAAAGACTAATGATTGACAAATGTGATCAGGAAGAGATTAATTTGCACAATATCTACATAGCAGCACTAAGTGCTGAGGTATTTTACTCCCTTATCATTGCTAAGGCATATCAAATGTAAACATTACAAAATGTTCAAATAAACTGCTAATATATACTTCTTTAAAGTGTTTCACAAGGTTTCAGCTCCATATGATGGTAATGCTTTTATTGTCTAGGAACAGCTGAAGTATCTAGGAATAACACCTTTATTATGGCATATTTTCACAGACATGTTATGACCAACAATCCAAAGTTTTACCTATTTCGGTCATTTAGACCAATATTAATCACAATACAAGCAGTATAAAATAACCTTTAATGAAAAAGAGGACTGGTGAATGTAACTTTACCTGACTGTATCATGCATATTCTTACCAGTCTTGCTGCTTTCAGCTAGTCTGTGCTTTCCAGGCACTGCTCTACATTACCTTCTAACTTGTGCTAAGCCTGGCAAGGGAACTCTGAGTTTCTGCAGGATAAAGACCTCTCTGTTGCACTGACACTGAAATGTCTGATCCCCCACTTTCTGACAGTGAAGTATTAAGTGCCATGGTTGTGAGTGTGCTTGGCAGGTGGTTGGAACTCTGAGAGTCTGTTTCAGATCTATGGCATTGCAGCACTGCATTACCTAGCAATAGCCATGGAGGACTGAGAGACACTGTATTGACACCGTGTTACATTCAGGATGGCAGATCCTGAATATCGTTAGGAAGACTGACAATGATCAGCACGATGATAGAACTCAGATTCTGTTTTCACCTTAGTCGAGTAACTTTTCAACTCTGCTATAACCAGTAACGTTATGGCTATCTCCACACACCTGTATTTAATGTGGAAATAAATACTGTATCTTTATATACTTGTGCCTTCCTCAGACACCAACAGATATTAACCTTATTTTCTTCCAGGATTCTTTCTTGGCAATATTTTATATTAGTTTAAATCTGTTTACCATTATTATTTCCACAGGGTGCTGTCAAACTCCATACACTTTTCCTGCCACTAGTGTCAAAGTCTTTTAATACTTCAATATTTATATTTATAGCTATGACATCCTTTAATGCACTTAATAGAACTTGCAACAAATTGAATTGGTGTTTTATTTCCATTTAATTGATAGATTACAGCTGCCAAATTTGGAACATGTAGTTTGTTAAATGTTTTAAAGTCTCCAGAGACTAAGGCATTACAATATTCAATCAAAATTAATATATAATCATTAAAGACAACTTTTGAAGGATTGTCACTTGAGCAAAGAGACACAATGATTGCATGAGCATCTTATAGACGAATAGAACTTGAAGTTGAAGATTAACTTGAATACATGCAGTAGATTAAATTATATAGGATTTGGACACACTGCTTTAACTCCCAGCAGCCATATCACCCTGCAACTCACAACTGGCAACCCACTGAAGCTAAGCAAGTGTGAGCCTGGTCAGTACCTGGATGGGAGACCTCCTGGGAAAAACTAAGGTTGCTGCTGGAAGAGGTGTTAGTGGGGCCAGCAGGGGGCGCTCACCCTGTGGTCCATGTGGGTCCTAATGCCCCAGTATAGTGATGGGGACACTATACTGTAAACAGGCGCCGTCCTTCGGATGAGACGTAAAACCGAGGTCCTGACTCTCTGTGGTCATTAAAAATCCCAGGGTGCTTCTCGAAAAGAGTAGGGGTGTAACCCCGGTGTCCTGGCCAAATTTCCAATTGGCCTTTACCAATCATGGCCTCCTAATACTCCCCCTCTATGAATTGGCTACATTACTCTGCTCTCCTCCCCACTGATAGCTGATGTGTGGTGAGCGTTCTGGCGCACTATGGCTGCCGTCGCATCATCCAGGTGGATGCTACACATTGGTGGTGGTGGAGGGGAGTCCCCATTACCTGTAAAGCGCTTTGAGTGGAGTGTCCAGAAAAGCGCTATATAAGTGTAAGCAATTATTATTATTATTAATACATGTATAGCAGATAAAACACAAACTATACAATTTAATTAATTTAATAGAATGTACTGTATAGATGGTATAAAGATAATCTGAAAGCTAATAGCCAATCCTTCAACACTGGAGGAAGAAAAGCCCGCTGTTACAGAGTGATTATAAATGACAATGACAACACTCGGATTTTGGAAAAGCAGTTGCCAGGGTGAAATGCCTTAGAGAGGTATAGTTAGACAAGGGAGCTTGTTTGAAAGAAAACTATGAGTGTCATGGCTCACTGTGTGTGAACTTTAATTCAAATATGTAATTTTAAACATAAGGGATCCATTTATGTACACATCTAATTACTATTTATGTGGAAACAGGAAAGTGCTTAGTGCCTTAAGGCTGTTTGATGTTGAATTTCTAGCTGCCTTAAACAAGATATGTCAGCCACATACTGTATATACAGTACTTTTTGTGACCAAATTTGTCACAAAATATGAACTTTTATTTTGGTCTGATTTATTGAAGTTAAACAGTACAAAATGATTTTAAATTAGATTTTAATGATCTTATTTTTCAAATGACTAAATTAAGTGAAAATAATTTATTGTAAAAGCAGTTCCTAAATGAATTATTTTCATTTGTAAGCATTCTATAGCAGTTAATATTAAAAGTCTGATTTGCATTTTTAAGTTTTAAGTTTTAAATGTTGTTACATTAATATAGTAGATCTTTCTTATTGACCTACAAATGCTATATAAAACACAAATATTAAACACATGATTTTACACAGTCAATACCTACCTACCAGTTTCAATATATTGTATAAAGTGGAATTTATGTATAAAAGATCCTACATTATTATTATTATTATTATTATTATTATTATTATTATTATTATTATTATTACATTTTCTTCTTCATAAACATAAATGGTAGTTTTTAACTACTGGAAAATGCATCAATAACTGAGTACTCACTAAACTGAGAATCAATAACTGAGTAGCATACTCTATCTGCGACAAGATGTTTGGTATGACAGTGTAAACTCATGACTGGACAATTCTTGTAAAACCTTGGAGAAATCTATGTCAACCCAGTCTTGTTTTTATTATGCAAAACAGGCTTTGAAACCAGACAGGCATGTTTAAAAGTGTAGAAAAAAATCAGTACTGATTTGATTTAGCTAAACATAACTAATAATTCCATTAATTATTAGAGAACACACCCCATGCTGGTGCCAGTTGTTTCTACATTAAGATTACATTGTATTTTAGGAGCTTTAGTGACTTTGACTGCTTTGCCTGTGTGGTCTTTGTACACTGAGAGAACACTACATTTTATTTTCTGAATTCTGATTTTGCTAGTGTTTTTCATTTATTTCAGTCTAACTGGATTTTAATGTAGATCCATTTATTTTAATTATATATATATATAATAGATGCTATAAGGTAGCATTTGTATAATTAAGGTTAATCTTTTACATTGTTTAAATTGCTATTTAAACATAGTCAAGTGCATCCAGAGCTATGAACATGAGACTGTATTGTTTTACCTAATATAGTGTGGTACAGAATATTACCTTTTATGATTCATCAGCAGCTCCCTGTGAAGCTCCTGGTGGCTTTTAGAAGCTTTCACTGGATTATGTAGCTTTTTGGGTTTGATTAGATCATCACCTCCTTCCATATAGGCTGGCTGAGCCACCGGACTCCCATGTGTATGATGATCCCTCTGCAGACCTGTGTAGGTGGACCCTGTGGAGAGACAGGTGTCAGGATATTGAGAACATTACACGTGGTGTGTGTGTAAACTCCAGGCACTGCACCCAAGTTGAACATGAGAAAGACAAGGGGTCCCATTGCGTAGTACCAACAGGGCTTACAGCTGTTACAAAAACACAGATATTGTAGATAATTTGTCAGGTAACAGAGCCCATGCATGAGTCAGTTACAGAAGTGATGTTACCCCCTCTGAAATCTAGACAGTGTGAAACTCTGCCGCAGCAGAGGAGCTGGTCTTTTGATGTGTGGACCAGTTATCCACTACCCTGGGAGGGGCACTGTGCTTGGAGCTTGTAAGCAACTGGGACTGAATTCTAGCAGGAGCAGGGAGAGCTGCATACATTACACGTCCAGGGTCAGCTTCCAGGGTTTTGTTCTTTTTTAATGATAATATCAATTTCTCTGTCTTTTTTCACAATGCTGGAAACCAAAACTTTCTGAATAGATTTCAAATTATGAAACCATCAAAGTTAAACATGCTCTGAAATAAAACTGAAATGAGTACCTTGGAAGTCACATACACAGGCTTCAATGATCCAGATAAGAACTCTCATACTAAGTCCTAATAAATTCCAAACTACTTTGGGCTTCATGTACACAAAGTAGAGTTTGTAGTCTCTTTAGACAGTTATACTCGCTGGTGTCCTGAAAAAGGCATAGTTAATTAATATTCACATTCCTATTATATTAATATACTGTAGTTTCCTATGATGTACTGTATATGAAGTGAGGATACAATAAACTCAATAGGTGGTGTTTTAAAGAGTTCTGTGGTCCATAGTTTAGAAGTTACAAATATGTGCAATCCATCAATTTGAAAAAAACATACATTCTTTTTTATTTCTTAAGCTACAGTACAATAGAGAAGGTTGTGACAAAAACAACACTTCAGTCCAAAAGAAACTTGGCACATCTTTCATCTTTATGAGAATGTTGTTTTCTACCCCTGAATGACAGAGACCTTGGAAAGCCTGTTAAAAACTCTAATTATCAAACAACCTTATTCTTGATTAAGACTTATTGTGTACAAAATCAATTAATTTTAACCTTTTTTACTGGTTAAATCTCAGTTATACACAATGGCCTTGGAGGTGATGATTCTTTCCATTTCTACAGTATCAAAAGAATTGGAATCTTGAGTTTGAGAAAATGCTGAACTAAAATAATTATATAGAAAAAATGTTTTTTCTAGTTACAATTCATTACTCATTCAAAATCTATTTTTTCTTTTTAGCAAGGAGTGTTTTTACCTCTTCAAACTCAAGATAACTTATTTCACAAGTCAAAATCTGTTTGCTTTTTGTAGTTTTTTTCCCTTTCATGAGAATTGTTCCTTCCTCTGTTTCCTAAAATTTATTGTAGTTGCTTTGAAGATGAGACAAGCAAGTGAAACTGAAAATTTCTAAATCCCATATTTATTTTTTTAAACGTCAAGCATTCACTAATCCCTAGCCAATTATTTCTACTCATCAGTACTTTCAGTAACTTCTATTCCCCTTGTTTGGCCTGGCTCAACAGTACAAACAGATTAAAGGGGACCTGACGCCCAAGTGATTCCAGGTATCAAATTTAATAAAGTATGAGCCCTGGCCTGAACAATGCAATATTCCTCATGTGGAACAAGACTCACCTTTGCTATTTAATATTTAAAAATCTGTATGATTCACCTTTGTACCTGAACACTTTCTTATCTGGAAAAGAAAAGTTACTGAAGTAATCATTTATATCATTCCTGATATATCATGCCACAATGTAGTAAATTTTATTTATCTACTCCTATTAATGGGAATTAATAGTTTAATTAATAAGTTTAGGTGGATGCTTCCGTGACTCGCATTTTTCATCACAAAATGCTATATTATTTTATTCACCTTGTTTTCTTTTTTTTTGTATTTATCTTTAAGAAATAGAATGGATATACAGTTTTAGTAGGTAGCATGAAATGTCTTTCTGTTTATTTCATGTAAAGAACATAGCAAAATTATTTTTACCATGATATTTAAAATTAAATTAAAAATTTTATTAATTTATTTAAAATTACAGTATGTGAAGAAAAATTTTAGTCAAGATATAAACAATTTTGTATCAGTAATGTAAACTAAAAAAACGATAAGAAATTCCCATCAGAGCAGTTCATTACAACCAAGAGAAAAGTGATGGGTGGAGTAGGAGCCAGTTGAAGACACAAGAGATGAAAGGGCAGAGAAGAGGGTTTACACCAGTTACTAAATCCATTTGAACTATTTTTACATGTTTAAGTTAGCACTTTTAACTGATATTGTCACGATCACTACTCCTCCTCTTAAGGGCGCTCCAGCCCTTCCTTGTTCTGCCCCATTACCCACAGTTGATCCTTATTCCAGCCCCTCTTCAGTTCCCCCTTAAAAGCCAGACGCAGACGTCATTCGAGGCTCTTCATTGAATTCTGTTTCGTGAGAACCCGGGTCCTGCTGCGTCTGGCTCCGTTATGCTTTTAACTTTCTGTTCCTGTTCCCCCCGCCGGTCCCAACCCAGTTCCCGTTTTTAAACCCCTGGATGGATCGCCTGGCCATGGACTTATGCTTCAGTTTTGGATTCCTCGTTTGGACTTCGTCTTGGATTGTTCGCCCCGGACTCACTTCCCCTAACACCTGCACCCCTAGGACACACCCCCTGTCTCCATATCCGTCTCCTGCATGACTTTTCCCCCAGTGTTTCCTCACAATTCCGGATTGTGTCGTCTGCACAGGGCCCGGAAAGAACTGTTAGTGACAGATATACTCAAAGCAATAGTTTTATCATAAGTAAACAAAAATTAAACATTTTAACATTTTTTTGCTCAAATCATGTTATACGCACATTTTGCCATATTTGTGTTCTTGTTAATATGCCTTGGATACTGAGCCCATCCCATAGCTCCCCTTACTTCCAAGAGAGACTTCAAAGTCATGGAGGCTTTCAGTCTCCATTAATGGTGGCTCTCAAGTTCTGGTGTCTCTTCTTCCTCAGAAGGGACTGGAATAGTAGAGTGGGAGTGGATACGAAGAGATGCTGCCCTCCCCCGGTAGGGGGCATCTGGTCCTGATGTAGCAAAATCAGACGGCCCCATTAGGCCATAGCCATGTACTCTCTAGCTCATCCATTCGATGATGTTGCATGGCTCCACCCATTTGGCATTGGGTTTTAGACTACGGCCTCTGATCCAGTGAGGGTTGTAGGTACAGACCTCCTTCTGGGGCTGGATGAGCTGTTCTCTTGCCTGTACTGTACATTGTACTTCCACCTGTATTGTTGTTTATTATTAGAGCAGTTCTCACCTATCAAGCAGCATAGTGATGGATAGCCTCCATATGCAGTTGGTCTATCTGTCATTTGAGAGTGATCTGTCTTTAACTTGGGAGTGATCTGATCAAAGACTATCTCTGCTGGCATGTGCAGTTTCCTGCTTTGCAGAGCAATAAGCCAGGAGCACCAGGAGAAGCTTTTGGTCCCAATTTATTTAGTTTTTCTTTAAAACTAGTGATAGCTGAGTCCTCAGAATGTGGTTGAATTGCTCCATGACATCATTTCTTTCAGGATGCAGGGACATCTGGCCCATAACCTGGGCCACCTAAGACTTGAACTTCTGCCTGTGATCTAAATGGATTTCGTCCAGATTGGCTGAAAAACCCTATAATCAGAACATCACACACCCTCTCAACCTCCTAATCAGGCAAGGTGTAGACTAGCCAGCGAAGTGGTCCAACACAAAGCAATTACCCCTCGGTGTCCTTTCTGTATGTAGGCATCATAGCAGCAGCAGAAGTCTTGTCAGATACACCTCCAGTGATGACATTTAGAGAATTTTTGTCATCCAGAAATGTCCTAGCTTTAGAGGTAAATGGTAGGCTAATAATACCTTTGTCCATAGTACTGAAGGGACCACTTTTTAAAGTTTTCACCTTATCCGTCTCCTTAAATACTTTAATTCAACTCACACAATGCCTGAGGAAAGAGACTTCCCTCTTGAAGGTGGCACTTCTCCAGCAACCAGCAGCCATGATTCTCTCCAAGACCAAGTGGAGAGCTTGAGGAATGCTGTCAAAAGACCTGCCATGGACCATTAGATAATCAAGATATAGAAGGACACCACCCCCTTTCAAAATGTTCACCTTTTGTTGCCCTAAAGCCCAAAAAGAAGACAAATAAAATCAGACTTTTTCCAGTTTTATTATCAAATTGCACCTTGCAACATCCAAGTGAAAAAGAAAGCACAATTTCTGAAAAAACATATCTAAAAACGTAGAATAACTGTGATGGAGAAGGGAACACCCCCCTATGTTAATTCTTGGTGGAAGCACCTTTTGCTTGAATTAAAGCCTTGAGTCTGTTTGGATTCATCTCAACCAACTTTGTACACCTAGAGGGAGGAATATTTGCTCATTCCTCCTTGCAGAATTGATCAAGCGCAGTCAAACTGCATGGTGACCGTTGATGGACTGCCCTCTTTAAGTCATTCTAAAGATTTTTCGATGGGATTTAGGTCGGGGCTCTGACTTGGGCACTCAAGGACATTCACCTTCCTGTCCTTCAGTCACTGTATGATTGCTTTGGTGGTTGCTTTGGGTTGCTGTCATGTTGAAAGGTGAACGATCTTCCCATTTTCAACTTCCTGGCTGAGAGCTGCAGGTTTTCTTCAAGACTTTGCTTGTATTATGAACCATCCATCTTTCCTTCTGTCCTGAAAGTGCCCCAGTCCCAGCTGAAGAGAAACACCCCCTAGACAGGATGCTGCCACCACGGTGCTTTACTGTAGGAATGGTGTTCTTTGAATGGTAAGATGTATTGGGTTTTTGCCAGAACAAAAAGTTCGATTTTGGTCTCATCTGACCACAATACTTTTAAGGTACTTTTTAGCAAAACATAAACTAGACTTGATATGGCTTTTTTTAAGGAGTGGCTTTTTTCTTGCCACCCTCCCATACAGGCCAGATTTGTGGAGCGCTTGTGATATTGTTGTCGCATGCACACAATGACCAGTCTTTGCCATAAAGGCCTGTACTGTAGCTCATTTAAAGTTGCCATCCACCTCTTGGTAGCCTCTCTGATCAGTCTCCTTCTGGCAGTCATTCAGTTTGGAGGGACGGCCTGATCTAGGCAAGGTCTGAGTGGTGCTATACGCCTTTAACTTCTTAATGGTGGTCTTGACTGTAGTTCACGGGATACTTAAAGCCTTTGAAAAGTTTTTATACCCATCTCCTGACCTGTGGCTTTCCACGACTTTACCTCAAAGTTCTTTTGAAAGCACCTTTCTGCCCATAGTGGATTCTTTTCTTCGAAACGCACTTCCAAGCAGTGGAATCCTCTAGAAACAGCTGCTTTTATTCTGAACTAATCAAAATCACCACAATTGATCACAGGTGGGAGCCAATTAGTTTGTTGTGTGACCTATAAGGTGATTGGTTATACCTATATAAGTATATATATGCAATTGTAAGGGGGGTGTTCACTTATCCATTTAAGGTATTTTACTGTTATTAATTATTAATTTTATTATTAATTTTCAGAATGTTTTAGAATTTTATTTTCACTTGGCTAATATGGGTTACTGTGTGTAAAAAATGGAACAAGCCTAAGTTAATTTGTTTTTATTTTCAGAGTGTCATACGACAAAATGTACAAATTTTTAAAGGGGGTGGTGACTTTCTATACCCACTGTAAAGGATAGGAAAGAGAAAGAAGTAAGCTTGGCTAAGGTTACAGGGTGAAAGTCATGGAGCAGTCCAATGGTGGGGAGCAGAACACTACAATACTATCTCCAAACCACCAATCATATTCTATTTAATGCATATTACAGCAGTACTGCCAGTAGATGTCAAATTAGAAACCGTCAGAAATTATCTTCCCATGCTAGTCCTGTTATAAAATTCTATTTAAACTAAATTCATGACAGCTAGCCACTTACTCAGGTTTGTGTTAAAGCATACTGGAAAAATCTCAAAACAAAAAACGCTGTATTATTAAAAGGGAAATTAGTGTGTGTTAGTTAATATTTACATTCTTGTTGTCAAACAGCTATGATTCATCTCTTACAATGATCTCTTACAGGAGAACAGTTGTTTAGTAAGATTCTGGTTCAGCAGCACTATCAGTGATATAATTACTTTGCTAAAGTGGACTCCCTTGATAATATAGGCACTGCCATCTCTAAGCTGCTTATCAAGGCTCTGCAGTATTTCCGTGAAGTTACTGACACTGCTAATGAAATTCAGCTCCTGTGGGTGTTATGATTAAATCTATGCAGTCCTATTAACAGACCCACCAAGTGGGGGATGTGACTGACAGGAGTTGTTACATTATCATTTGTAATGCTGTGGAGGAAAAATGTTCTGTTTCAGAATTAACAAACATTAATGTTTGTCCTGGCCTGATCTGAATAGGCTAGACTGACAGAACCAAAACATTCAGTGGAAAACATGCCTGAAACAAACCACAAGACAAAGCCTTGACTTGAGATGTCAACAGGGGTTCTCTTGTCAATGGCTCTGAAAACACAGTATATTTTTAAGTGGGCTGTTATTTCTAATATAAAATGAATTTTTTTTCCTAATTTAAGTCTCATTTGCCTGGTTCCATTCATGCATGGAAAGGCATTTTCACACAATAACCTTTAAATTGCTGCCCATCAGAGGTGACTTAAACAGTGAATGAACGGTCCTTATGCATTAAGTTGAACAGCTCATAATTTACATTGACAAAAATAATAGTGAAGTGTAACCTTTCACATCCTAGCAGTTGTTTTCCAATGATTTCTGCTCGTACATTTGAATTGATATAGACAAATACACAAAAAATAAACAAAACTCGAGTTTTCACAAATAGAAAAGGGTATACAAATTTTGAATATCTCAGTTAAAAAAAACTTTATTAATGCAACATCAAATGAGATTTACTGCTCTATGCAGCCTTGGATACGGTGAAAATGGTACAGCAGATAAATATGCCGTGCACACCTAAGTGTACATGAAGCAGGTGGTGTTGAACAATGCTGAAAACTTTGCCTTAAATGGCTCCCTGCCATGCTACTCCATAACAGAATAAAAAATGCACAGTTTCATCAAAATATCTTTGTTAAATCAGATGATAAATTGTAGAGAGTTTTTTACAAAAGGAGTAAAAAAAAGTGCCTCTCAAGGGTTGTGTAGACAATCAGTACATTGGGAAATGAGAATAATTTTAGATATGCTTTTGCAGGCATCAGTTAGCATTGCAGGTGACATCCTGCTGTCAGCACAAATGGATCTGGACTGAAGGTTTCTGGTTTTCTGTAGCAAAATATCTGATACCTCAAAAGCCCAGGGTGGGCTAATGAAAGGTTCACATGTTGAAAAACTTTTTATCCCCATTTATTGTGGAATTTAAATGAAAATACACTTCAATACATAATCTATACATCTATACACACTTCTGTACATAATTCTTCTATACATAATCGCATTTTTCATGAACAAGCAAATGTTTTCCCCATAGAGAATTACCTTTTAAAATGCAGTTGCTGTAGTAGTGCAATTCACTGAAAACAAATATATGAAGTCAATTCAAAAAGCACAATGTGTGAATTGTGCTGAGGACAACAATGAAAATGGACATTTAATGACTTATTGTTAAAAATTATTTTATTTTACAGTGAAACATAAGCACACCTTATGGTATAGACGACTCTGAAAATCTTTCTGACATTTGAAACTACAAAACAACCCTGTCTTTCTGCAGACAGTAGCACTAATTGAAGTGTTGTTTAAAGTAGTGTATTGCTTACCTGATTTCACCATCATCTCTCTGCGCTTTCCAGAAGCCCTAACTGGGATCAGCCCCTGAGTGACTCTCTGCGACATTGAGCAAAAAAGACTTTTCTATATTTCTCTTTAAGTCTGATTTATCAAATACTGCCAGGCAGAGAGCCTAACATGACTTTTGGCAGTGGGCTGTTAAGCAGCCCCACTTCTATAACATGTTCTGAGTCTGAGCTAGAATAAACAGTCACATGACCAGGGCACTCCACAGCTCCCTCCCTCCCTGTTCGGAGACACGTCCTCCTCCGCAGAGCCCTGTCCTGCTGCGTGGATTAGTTAGAAGCCTGAGCAATCCTTGATGCTGATATTAACATTAAGTAATCAAAATTCAAACTGTATGCTAATTTGAAAGAAGAATATGTATTTTTATTCCAGAAAGAACATTTATTGAAACTGTATTTATGATTTGATTATTTAAATATATGAGCAAAGCAGTATTTTATAAACAGTATTTTTTATATTGCACATAGTAAAAATACCAATCTGTTTAGATGGAGCAATGCCGCTTTCAAAACTTCAACATGCTTAACTACTTAATCAACTTGAATTTCTAGGCTGTTGATGACAATTATTTAATTTCCATTCAGCAGATGGAACATACAGTAAGTTTATTTACAGTAAATATAGATAAACATTGGTTCCATTGTACATGTTTGCTGAGTCAACACAAAAGTTTGCAGGATGAAACCTAATTTAAACCTAAGTTTGCTCAAGATCCCTGTTTTTCAGATTGAAAATGTAAAAATCAAGGAAAACCCACATATATGAAATGTAGCAGGATCATTTCCAGATTTGGAGACCTAATTAATAGGAATCAGAATTTACTCCTCAAGGTTCACGTTGTAGTTAAATATCTTGAAAAGGTTTCTAAAGATTTCTCGTGATATGTTTAGTTCTAGCCCTGCATTCAGTTAAAGCTTGGTGCAGTAATAGGCATCATCACAAGCTAGGTGTTTCAACCTCACAAACCACAGTGTTTCAATATCAGTGGTGACAGGGGAAGATTGTATAGTAAAAACATATTTATTCTGATGTTTTGCTTTTTTATGTCTTAAAAACCATAAACTATTAATAAGGAGACAAAGAATTTACAATTTGGACTGTCTTTTGTTAGTGCAGACACCTGTTCTTTTAAGAAATATTGCACTTAATCCATCCATTACCTACAGTATATGCTTTATTCAATTCAGGATTGCGGGAATGTACTTAATACTGTAACCTACTTAAATCATTTCATTCTTTTAAAGAAGTAGGACAAAACAACTAAACAGTTTATACTGTTTACTGCAGAAATCAGCAGCTGGTAAATAAAAAATGTGTAAAGAGTGTTTTGATCATTGTGCACTTACAAAAGTAATTAACTTTGTGCAGACATACAGTACATCATTGTAAAAAAGGGAAAAACTGAAAAATAAGTTAATGGCCCTATTTCACATTACCATTCTGAAGAGATACTTACCAGAGCCATTCAAGTGTTTTTCATTTTCCATACATTGGTGCTCTAAGGAGTACTCTTTCTGTTGACACAGGAAAAATTGCATTTATTTTTTTATATATAAAATTACTGCTAGAATGCTAAATTGTGCATTGATGTGTATTAGTATGACTGAATAAAACATTAACGTTTTATAATGTTATTGAAGTTATTTGTAACAATACAAAATGTAAGGACGTTTTTGTTTTTTAGACACTCTTATTGGTATTGAACATTCAAAGCACGTGGTCAAAGTTGGCTTGCACTACTGAAAGCTTTTCCATATTGCGTCTGAGCAGTATGAACATTTTACAGGATGAATTCAAAAGGGCTTTTTGGATGTCTTCATGATTCTGTGAAAGCACATTGTGCTGGTGATGGTGGTGTTATTGGTTGCTAGGAGAGACTCACTCAGGCTTAATACTTTGACAAGGCCTTCTCTGTCTGCAGCCTTACCCAACTTCTTTGCAAGTACACTTCTTTTAATCCACTAGGGAAGCGTGATGGGAATATTTTACTGGTAAGTACATAATAGTGAAAGGTCTTTTTCAATATGCCAGTTATTGGCTGCTCCTTTTACATATTTTTGAGGTACTCATGTATAGAGTATCTAACAGTTGCAGAAATGCCTTTATATCTCTTTACATCAAAATGTTATGCTTAAATCATGCATGAAACTACTGCTCAGATTTAAGAAATGAGATGTGCATGTGTTTCTTTTTGTTATATTAATGCTACCTCCTACACATACACATACAAAATTTAACGCCAGAATATGGAATCAAATGCATAAATATGAATAAATATTAAGATAATTAATTATAATAAACACCATTTGTGTTTAACTTAGAAAAAAAATTAAATCTTAAATTAATTCAAATTTAATCAAAATTGTCAACTTTTGCATGATGTCTTAAGTTTGAGTTAATTGAATTCTCAATATATATTTTTGTAACAGTTTTAATGTCATTCTCTTTATTTTCTGACCAATATATATTAGTGACCAATAGCAGATACTGATGCTATACAGTATATCAGCTTTTTAAAGTTCTAGGACCCTTCTCCTTGAGCAGGTTGTCAGATTGCCACAGAGTCACCAGTATACCCACCGACTCGTACAAAACAGATAGAGTACATATTTGCAACTTTTATTCTAATTCAACCACCACAAGGTATTGCTGTACACACATTAAAAACAAATAGAATCTAACAACACAGTCCTAAACAACCAGAAGATGAAGAAGACCGAAAAAACACAGAGCACTGCTCACTGTAAAAAACTACACTGAAAGGGCTAACTCGAAAAAGGGAGAAATTGAGAATGAACCGATAATGACAAGTCTCAGAGAAAGTCAGAAATGAGACCGTCTAAAAGCAAATGAATGAAGGTGATGAAGTCAAGTATGTGAATATTAATAGGAGGAAACACGGTAATCATTCCGGGGAAACTGAATGAGTTGACAAGGAAGATGGTCATTGGGGACATGCAGCTAGAATTATTGCTTTGCAAAGCTGCAGGAGATTTTGCATTCCATTGAGTTAAAACTGCAGACTTGTCCTCCTCCTGTGGAGATAATAGTATAACCCCCTGGAATTTTCTGATCTTAATGAGAGTACAAGAATTGATGGGGAAAGGAAGATGAGTCTGATAGGAGAGGCTAAAATTGGGAGAGGCAGAGATTCTGAGCGTGAGCACTGTAGTGATGAATGAGAGGAGCCGTAGGTAATGGAGATGATAAAATGTAAGCCTGAAAATGGGCAGCAGAAGAGCACGGTATCATGCACCCCAGTAGACTGTCAATCCCCTGTTGCAGGTGAGGGAGTCGACTGTTAATGATATTTGCAAAACAGGGAGCCACCAAAGCAAATATTTGATTATTTCTTCAGGTTATGGCTTATTTGAGCAATCTCGTTTTTCTGCTGTGGTTGTGGCCTGACTGGTATTTATAATTTATTTTTTGTGTAAATATGGTTACTGTACCTCTGTATTCTTCTTTTTTTCTTTCCCAGTCTAAAATCATTGTTATAGTTTTTAACAGCATGTTCTGGGATGATAGATGTGAAAATGTCATGTGGAGAGGAAACATAAACTCCTGGTGGGAGAAAATAAACCTTTGGGTATCCAGGTCCAGTGGTTGTCTTATAGCTGGGCAGTGAGATTAGGTAACTTATAAATCATAGACACTCTCTTTTTCAAATCATTTGTTTGCAATATGACTCACTGTCCCACTGGGGAGCAGCCTGGGGTTACCAGTGCTGAGGTTGGCTTTGGTTGGCTACTCACAGATATTTTCAGGAGAGGACATGTTATGTTCTTAGTGTTATTGTGTGTGTTTTCAGCAACGGCTGTATTAGTTACAACAGGGTGTTCATTATATGTTTGCACAAGTTGCCATAGAGTCACGTGAGAACTGGCAAAAATCAAGTCAGTCTATGGAGCAACACGTTGGCAATGACACAGTAGTCTTTTGTTAAATAAATTGTTAAACCTTTATGCATTTCACCTTTTCTGTATGTAACACAGTAAAGGTGATACAATGACAGAGTGATTAAAATAGAGATGTGCAGGCATGATATCGGAATCAAGATTGATGCACTAACCACATACTGTATGCCCTAACCTTTCTGGTCTTTATATGAGAGGAAGCCCAGATACTAGAAGACCTTGAGGGTAAATAGTAGGCATGGGGTGGTGATTGCTGTGAACGAGGAGACTGGCCCACTGCGGACTGGTGAATCCACAAGTAAGGTGGAGTAAGTGTTAGCAACCAGGTAAGGAGCTCAGAAAGAGGTCACTGAAGACAAGTAGGAGTCCGGATATCTGGAGAGGGCTTGACTCTCAGGAGCCTGGATGATCAGGACAGTGTGTGGGAGCTTGTATAAAGCAGGTTAGACTACTGCAATGCCCTACTATCAGGGAGCACCCATCACTCTTTCACCACCTTACAGTGAATTCAGATTGCAGCAGCTAGAATTGTTACTAGGAGCAGAAAGTATGACCATATAGCCCATATACTTAGCTCTCTTCATTGGCTTCCTGTCAGGTACAGGGCAAACTTCAAAATCCTTCTACTTACTTACTGTATAAGGCACCTGTCTATCTAATGGAACTTATTAATGTATACAATCCAAGTTGCCCGCTTAGATCACAGAATGCAGGTCTTCTTCATATTCCAAGCATTAATAAAAGAACAGTTGGCGGTAAAGCCTATAGTTACAGGGCCCCTAGCTTATGGAACAGTCTCCCACCCAATATTCGGGATGCCGAGTCAATCTCATTATTCAAATCCAGACTGAAAACCTACAGTATTATTTCAGCCTAGCCTACTCACACCTTACATCATAGCCTGCTGCAACCATGGGTGCTGGTGCTGCTGTACATGCCACTGTGTGTCTCTGTGTTGGCCCACAAGGTAGATACATCTGTGCTGACCAAATTATGCTATTCTCCTCCCCACATGTCCGGATGGCGCCCGGACTGGGCACCATCTGAGTTGAATGCTGCATCACTGCCACGGATCCAAGAAGGACATCGTGGAAAAGGACATGGATTGTTTAGGAGAATTTTGCTGGTGTACAGAGATCTGCATGGAGTACTGACATACAGAAGACATGATGGATGGATTAATACCCTCATTCACTTATTACTTTTTTTTTAATTGTATGATGTTAGCATGCCTAAAGGAGTTGGGCAGCCAATTGACCTTGGACCCCTAGAGGTTTTTTTTCTCCTTACTAAGGAGTTTTTGGTTCCTCTCCTCTGTTGTCTTCTGGTCTTTTCTGTTGTGTATGCACAACATGTATGGTCACTTGCTTTGTTTAGCGCCTTTGGCGCAAACTTGTTATGAAAGGCGCTATAAAAAAATAAATTGAATTGAATTGAAGTTGAAGCCTGATACTGTACCAGCTGGTTTCCAATATTGGGAAATTCTGCAAAGTTGGGGAGACCTGTCTACATAGCAGTCTTCTGTGACCAGGGCATGAGGGACAGTGAGTCCCAGTGCAGATTAACACAGTGGGGTGATAGAGGGGCAGGTCCTATGCTGACAGCAGAAATAAGGATTGGGGAAGGGAGAAACAACAAAGATAGACTGGTTCTGTAAGTGCAGAGGGTCGAAAAGGCACTTACAGATGTGCAGCTCCACCTGGACGTTGTGTTTCTCAGTGTCTGACAGGTGATTAATGGCTTTCCTGCTATCTGAATTTAAGTTTGTGATTTCACTGCCCTGTGACCTGGAATTCATTCTACAGTTCTGTCGTTACACACATCTGGGGAGACTGTATCCTGGAGTCTCTAATCATTTCCTAGACCATGTGCGCTCTAGGACTGGACACCCAGCTTTCGCTGACACCAAAATCTTCAGAATACTCTACTGGGAGATATGTTTGGACCACAACCATTACCTATCAGAGAACTTTTACCCTTTTTTTCGTAATCTCTCCTAGGACTTTTTGTTGTTCTTTCTCCTTTGGGGAAAAACAATTAGCTACCTGCTGAGTTCAGGGCTTCTGTTTTGTTAGCAACAGATATGAGGATTCCTCCATTATTGCTACCTCATGGTATATGAGAACTTACCACTCAGGATTTCCTAACCTTCTACCAGAAGGTTCCAGCTACTGTCAGATGCTGACAGGTGCCTCCGGTGTACAGTGAAATTAGGAGTGAGGAAAAATATCCCTTTCATCGTCTCCATAAGACACTCATTCTGTTCACCCCAGACTCCCTCTAGAGTTTGCAGCCACATACTGGGTTAACTAACCAAAACATTTCATTTAACCTGTCCACTTCAGAGAAATAGCTTGTCTTTCCCTCTTCTCTTCTCTTGCTTCTTGACAGGAAATCTCTAACACCTAAGTGCAATGGAGGCTTCCCCTAAAGAACTGCTTCTCCTTCAACTAGGGACCAGAGCTCCTACCCGAAGGAGCTAATCCTGGGTAACACCTGTTCTTTACTTCTCCCCGTATTGCTCCTACCTTCTTTTGGAATCACCAAGCTATGCAGAACCTATAGAGATATAGCTCTTAACCTAACCTTGCAATCCTTTACTGAGACTGATATTTTACCTAAGGCTTCTCTACAAGCAATCTATAGCCATCCACATCTGGGGAAACTCAGAACTCCTGCAGGATTTTGACCTGACAATCCGGTTGTTAAACTATTTCCTTTCTGGAGTGTGATAGAACCCAGCCCTGTGTCTGTGATCTTAAGTCTTAAGATTTTAGCAGTGCAACTACTCGGCGGGTCTTGTTTTACTAGGGCTACTTGAATGATAACTCATAGCTTGCAAGTGACCCTGACACAACAGCTACAGATTCTCCTATTCCTTCACCCTATTGGTCTCTCGGTCCTTGACAGGGACCTAAATGCCTAATCCAATGGTGCTAGGACAGCTTCTATTCAATAGCAGTGCTCCTATTGAACAATATGAAAGACATGTGATTCTTCCTTATTAGAGCTACAGTACTTATAGGGAGTGCTTTACATGGCTCTATAGAATCCTAAAACCATGTAAACTCCCAGTTATTGCTATCCTGCTACAATAGGAAACAGTAATTGCTCACCTCTGTACTTTCAACACAGTTTAATCTAAAATAAAAGACAGTGACTGATCACAGTTTCAATCACCTTTTAATCCTACAATCTGAAAAAACGTTTCCTTTGTAATTTTTAAAATACTTTTAGGAAGGACATAAACTTATAAGGAAAACATTTTCCATAACCATGACATATAGCAGCCCATAAAAGCATGGAGGATTGAATATTGCATTTCAAGGTGAACTATAAGACACTTAGCTGCTGGTGTAGTGTTTCTAGAAGTGGTCATTTGACCTTTCAAATCTGAACTGTGCGAGTCCTGTTAATGTTTTATTAAAAGTGTTGGAAATTTCTTTTTTTTTCATTCAATGCTGTCCCGGTGACATTACATCCCTAATAAACTTGGGAACAAAAAAGTTTTTTATAGATTTTGATCCAGGTTTCAAGATCTTGTTACAGCTCCTGTTATCACATTACGCTTACTACAAAGACAATTAATACAGGCTTTGGAGAGGAGAGCAGCAACACTATTATTATTCATGCGCAAAATTACAAGTGTGACAAATTGCTGTTTCTTACAACTGGTCATTTGTTTTTGTTAATAGAATTGATATACAATGTGGGCTTATTGAAGACATACTGTATTAACCCTTAGTAAGCAGAATAGCAACAGGTTTTCATTCACAATAAATTGTAGGGGCAGCATATTCTGCTGCTATATTAAATTGATATGCTTCTGAACATATTGTAGAAATATCCATTAATTTCTTTATGGAGCATATTAACAGGAGTTGTCAAATTTATAATACCCTTTAACATACATTTTAATAACCAGAGTCTCTGGTTTGATCTTTTAAGTACTACTACAATAGATTTATTTACATTTGCTGTCCAAATTGTCATTGACACTGACCTTGTTGACATGAGCTAAACTAATATTTTCTTGAACAGCACTTTGTAACTATAATTTCATGCGATATTTTCTGGACACTCCACTCAAAGCACTTTTACAGGTAATGGGGACTCCCCTCCACCACCACCAATGTGCAGCATCCACCTGGATGATGCGACGGTAGCCATAGTGCGCCAGAACGCTCACCACACATCAGCTATCAGTGGGGAGAAGAACAGTGTAATGAAGCCAATTCATAGATTGGGGATTATTAGGAGGCCTTGATTGGTAAGGGCCAATGGGAAATTTGGCCAGGATGCCGGGGTTACACACCTACTCTTTTCAGAAACACCCTGGGAATTTTAATGACAACAGAGAGTCAGGACCTCAGTTTTAAGGCTCATCCCAAGGAAGGCACCTTTTTACAGTATTGTGTCCCTGTCACTATACTGAGGCATTAGGACCCACATAGATGGCAGGGTGGGTGCCCCCTGCTGGCCCCACTAACACCTCTTCAAGCAGCAGCCTTAGTTTTTCCCAAGAGGCCTCTCCTCCAGGTACTGACAAGGCTCACACCTGCTTAGCTTCAGTGGGCTGCCAATTGTGAGTTGCAGGGTGATATGGCTGCTGGCATAAATAATGTCACCTATGAATAATCAGCAAAAATTGTTGGTAATGTATAAGTGTCCCAGAAATCTTAGAAAGTATTGTGTACTGCTGTAGGTTTATCATTTTTAGCTTTTTTAGTCTCTCAGTTTTTTTTTTAGTTTTGACACATCTATATATAATTTTCTCACAACCTATGTATTTAAACTGAACATGAACATAAAATTGGATATGTCAAACATGAAATTAAGTAATATAAATAATACTTAGAGGGCAACATGATGGTACAGTGGTTTGTATTTTTGCATTGCAGTGCTTGGGCCCTGGGTTCAATTCTGGACCTGGGGTGCTATCTGTGTGGAGGTTGTATGTTGTCTCTCTTTTTGCTTTGGTTTCCTCTGGGTTCTCAGGTTTCCTCCCACAGTCTACACATAATGGTAAGTTAATTGGCTCCTGGGAAAAGTGGCTCTGGTGTGAATGTGTGTGACTTTGTTCTTTGTGTGCCCTTTGATGGCCCAGCATCCAATTCAGGGTACATCCTGCCTTGCACCCATTGCATGCCCTGAAAGGCTCCAGGTCCATAAATTAACATAATACTTCTATTATGTTATTAATTTTTGGAACTCTGTCCTGTGTTGCTAACTTATAATCAAACAGTTTATAAGAAATAGTCGGCTATAGCTTTTGCAGTGTGTGGTTTGCAAGATGCTTGTTTTTTTAGATACAGACATGGAGGGAGAGTTCTGTGAATAATGTCAGGCAGATGATTGCCTTGAAAACACCTGGTACATACAGATCCAGCCATTCGGGATGCGTGCCGGATAATGCAGTCCATTGTGGGGCTCACATTGCAGGACGCTGCACGTTTTTAAAATATTTATCTGTCGGACTGCACTGCTTTGTAAAACTGCCAGGTGGAGCAGCGAATGCTTAATATTGCATGTAAAAGCATTTGGGCTGTTGCAAGAAAATGCCTGGTTTCCAATCCTGCTCAATGTTGAGTGACAATCTTTTACCAGTTATAGAATTTAAGTTGTATACTGTTTAGACTTTTATTAATTTTAAACTGTATATTACACTATTTTAAATATTAAATTAATGTAAAAAGAGGACTATTATATAAAAACTACATTACTCTCAGTTTGATACAGTATATGAAAAATAGTTCATTATTCTACTGTGGATTGTTGTGAACTGATGTGATTCTTTCAGGCTTTTTCACAATTGAAATTATCCTGATGCGAATTTCAGCATCAAGAAATCAGCATTTTAGCTTAAAATTTGATGTTGATGGTACTAGATGTTTAAATGAAAGTTGTGAAAATATTTACAAATCGTGATCTTTAAAATGCCTGTGGTTTAAGGGCTCTGTTCTGAAACGGAGTCTCATAAATCAATGTTTTAATAATTAATAATAATAGATGCTTTAATAATCATAATAGGCATATATATCATTATAGTATGTACGATTTTGTTTTAAGGCTTGTTGTAAAGTCTTGTGGTAAATTGCCCTACTGAGATGAATAAAGTATTTTTAATTGAATTTAATTAAACTGGTTGAACTGGTTTTTATTCCTACTGTCGGCAGTATTTACATTTGCATATTCATGTTGCTAATAATATCATTTAATGTTGAACACATTGTGATATATGAAAATAATAAAAAAGTCAATATAGTGTACATAATTTTTACTATTTTATTTTTAAAAAGGAGTCTGTTAGAAGAAACACTTGTACCCTAAGCAGGAATCAAACATACAGTACACTTCCAGGCGGGAAAGCCATCCACCAAACCCACTGTACCAACACACTACTTGGAAACATAGCTAAAATGGACAGGTCAAAATGTTTCCAAAGTAATCATGAATGAATGAGTCAAAGAAATTGATGCAGATGTCTACAAAGACAGTGGAATACGGTAATACTACCAGCTATATAAATATATTATATTTAGATCCTTTAATATCTTTATTAATTTCTTCAGTTACGTGATTCAATATTATATTCCCTATTAAGCGGACTTTAAAAATGACACATTTTCTTTCGTGAAATAATGACAGCAAGTATTCATAGAAAAAGGTTAAAACATTTTATAAAGTATATGAACGTAATATAGTCAGAACATGTATGACAAAACATTTCCAAAATAACCACAGCAAGTGACCGAGTTAAAGATTTTGATGCATAAAATGTCCAGCCATATACAGTATACGTTCAGAGACATTATGCTCCTTTTACTTTTTATGCTCAGCTACTAAAATTTACGTTTCGGTGTAAAATTCATATTATTAATATTCCATATTAAGAAGACTTAAACATGCACAATAGAGAGATTAAATGAAGCAATAATTTCACTAACATCTAATGCACCACAAGTGCCACCTATCGATCATCTTTGGCCAGTGAATCACATGACATGGTAAAGCGCAGACCCTGTAGTGCATTACAAGGTTTTTAACGTGGAAAAACAAAGAGATTAGATGTGATAAGACAATAATTTAATTCTGACCATAATATGGTAACCTTTGATACTTTAAATCCCTAAAGATTGATTCTAAAATCAGTGCAAAAGTTTAAGAAAAAACATTAAAAAGGAATGAGACAAAGCTCACCTGTTGTGAATTGGGAAAAGATTAATACAGATGCAATAGAAGGGTGATTATATTTCAAAACCATGTAAAAGATTCCAAACAAATTCAACCCTAAAACAGAAAGGATCAAGTCTAAAAAACATAACCTAAGGGCCAAAGACAGAAAAAGGGTATGCAGTACCAAGCTTGAGGCATAACTGAACAGCAAGATATTACATACATAGATAATACAGAGAGAAAAAAAATATTGCATTACAGGATAAAGATAACGCAAAACATTTAAATCAAATGTTTTTCTGTTATACTAGAAGAAAAAAATAAATATTACATTTGCCAAATAAATCTCATACAATTATTTGACAAAAATGCTTACTTTATTACATTACTATCCACCATGTTGAAGTACAGTAGGAGCTTGTATGTATTGGGCCATTTTAATGTGATTGACACTGAAGTTTTCCAGCAACTAGAAAAATGTAAAACTTACAGTACATACTGTATCACCAGGGTCTGATGGCACTTCACAGACATAGTTAAGGAAGTACGTTTCCTTAGTCAGCTCTGACTAGGAAAGAGTAAAGGATACTAGGAAACACTTTTTCAGACAAAGTTGTGAGTGTCTGGAATAGGTTTTCCAATCAGGGAAATACTATGGTTCTTTCAAGAAATGATTGGAAAGAAATCTAGATTCCCTTAGCTACTAAACTAGCAAACAAGCAAGAAGGTGGCCTCCTCTTGTTCACATCCTTTGTTATTTTCTTATTTATCTTATAGTTCTGTTTTAATGCTGCTAATGAAGATGGTGCTCATGTGCAGGGATATGTAGACTCCAGGATAACAATGCCACCTACTGGAATTTTTATACTTATTTTTTTCCTCCACCTACTGCAATTTCTTTTTTATAATTACCAGACTTTATCTCATATTGAACAGATCGACACTACTAGAATCATTTGGTTTATTGTTATCTGGTATGACATTTATGGAAAAAATGTAAACAAACGATAAGAGGTAAGATTGAATCCTGAAGATGAATTCAGAGTGATGTTTCTTTAGCACAAAAATAAAAAAATAATGTTAATATAACGTCTTGAACCTCTTTTTGTGATACAAGGGTATTGCAAATGGTTGAATTTAGCAAATCTTTTAACAATTTTAATTATAGCATTTTATTTTTGTTTTTAAATTTTGTTTTGAGTTTGTGTCCTTAAAGGGAGAGTGACAAAGAGAAGAGACCACATTTATGGTTTTACCATTTCCAGCTCTAGTTCTGAACCTTTCTTATGTGAGATGACATAATTACGTATCACAGGAAAATGTTTGATGATGTTTCATGCTTTTCTGTTAACAGACCCATGTGTCATCACATGACTGGTGAATCTCTGCAGGCGTGCAGGGTTTAACACCAAAGCTTTATTTTGTTCTTTGTGATCATTTCAGTAAAGTTTTCCATTTACTGGAACAGTCCTGCTGAGCCCTGTTTGACAAGCCAAGTCCTTCCTCACAGCGGCAGTTATAGAAACTGCATGGAAGCAGTCTGAGTAGCTGTCTTGTCTTACTGTCAAAAGGCCTCAGGCAGAAGAGTTAACAATGACAACTGGCTACTAGGATGCCCTGTCACTAATGTCTGTTTGGCACTTGAAATACAGAAGAAAAAAGAAAGCTCCTTTCTGTGCTTTTACAACCACAAAATAATTAATTTCTCTGTATCAAAAATATAATTCAGGTTTACGGTACATAAAAAGATGTTAGTAAGTGCGGATATTTCACAACCAATATGCCAGGATTGTGGCTCAGGTTTAGGACTAGAGTTGACTTCAACTGTTTTTGTTTGACCCTGCTTTTTCTTTGTGACTATTCTTTATTTGTCCATCCAAATATCTGGAGACTCAAAAGAAGACTGACTACTGGCCCTTTCCTCAGTTAAGAAGAAACTGAACAAACGCATGTCTCTTTAGTCTGCTAAACTGGGCAAAAGAAAGTTACAGAATTGTGGACCAAGTTGGATTGTCTAGAAAATTCTTAACAATTCTTTCTAACGCAGCTATATTGGAAATCAATCTTTTTAGCAAATAATTAAATTTGCTACTTTATAGCAAATATTCGTTTGATGGCAGTTTAGGGACCCATCCAATACCTACGTATGAGTCACAATGCATATTTTCTGGATATTTCTGATTTTATTATACATTTTGGACATTCAATTTGATCGAAAAAAGTGTTTTCATTTACCTAGTCTATCAACTGCAGTAGCTACTGTACTGGAAACACGTATCGCGTATATCTCTGAGCTAAAGGAATTTGTACAGTACATGAAATTTAGGTGAATCTCCTGGGATCTGAAATATTTCACTTTAATTGTATCTCACTTTTCAGTTGCTGTACAGTAGGTCCTCTTCTACTCAAAACAGTACGTACTGCCACCACAAATTGTCATGATTGTCTTCCCTCCTCTAGAGGGCGCTCCTACCCTTTTGTATTCCCATTAGTTTAAGTTCCTACACCAATGTCTTGTTACCATTTTTTGTTATTTAAGCTTGCTGTCTCTGCTTTTCAGGGCTCAGTATTGGAAACTGGTACCTTTGAGGATTATTATTTTGAAGACATAAACAGTACAGGTATTTTAATTAAAGCAAATCCAAAGAAATAAACAATCCCCATCTGCGTTAATGCCGCCATAGCTGGTCAATGGACAGAGTCCTGTGACACAGAAGGTGCAAATTACAAATCAAAAGGAAACAAGATGGGAGCCAAGTTTCAGATGTACTGCTGAATACTGTTGTATAACACATTATCATAAATAGTACAGAAGTGAAAAGATTTGTGGACCCAAACCGTATCATATGTACATGAAGTAAAACAATACTAAATGCTTTTAAGAAATATTATAAATAAACTGTATTCACAAAATCATTGATTTGTGATGAATTGTTGTGATTTTTGGAATATTGTAGATACAGTAAGTATACAGTGATTGTCTCTATTTTCCCATCTTGCTATTGGTAATTATCCCCAAAGGCTCTGATTTCACCAAGGAACATCATAACATCAAGTATTACAACCCCACATCTCTTTGCGTGGAGACTTTATCTTCCGCACCAAATGCAACTCCTCTTAATTTTCATTTGTAATCTCTTATTTTTAATCTAATTCTCTGTCATCTTACATTTTGAAGACTGAACAGATTATTTTCCTTTAACCATTAAATTGTGTCTGTTTAAAACACCTCTTGCTTCTAAAATCATAAACAACAACAACAACAACAACAACAACAACAACAACAACAATAATAATAATATTTTATTTAATACACCACACTTCACAACAGTTTGCCACAGAGTGCTTTACAGAATTATCCAGTAGTTGACAATATTGCACAGCAACACTAGACCATGTGGGTTTGGAGAAGAGGAAAACACAAAATCCCAGTAGGAAAAATTAAAGCTCTGGGGCTCTCGGGTCCAATGGTTCCTTTCCCTGCCAGGCGGGGAGCTTATGGTAAATTAATGTACTATTTCTTCAAAGTCAAGGGATGGGAACCTTCTGTCCTGGGTTTGTCCTTTTGCCAGTGTTTTCTAATTGCTTACACTTATATAGTGCTTTTCTGGAAACTCCACTCAAATGCTTTACAGGTAATGGGGACTCCCCTCCACCACCAACAACGTGCAGCATCCACCTGAATGATGCGACGGCAGTCATAGTGCACCATTACGCTCACAATACATCAACTATCAGTGGAGAGGAGAACAGAGTGATGAAGCCAATTTAGAGACATGGATTATTAGGAGGCCATGATTGGCAAAGGCCAATGGGACATTTGGCCAGGACGGCAGGGTAACACCCCCACTCTTTTCAAGAAGCGCCCAGGGAATTTGTAATGACCACGGTGAGTCAGGACCTTGGTTTTACGTCTCATCTGAAAGATGGCACCTATTTTACAGTATTGTGTCCCCTTCACTATACTTGGGTATTAGGACTCACACAGACCTCAGGATGAGCGCCCCTTTCTGGCCCCACTAACACCATTTCCAGCAGCAACCTTAGTTTTTCCGAGGAGGTCTCAATCCAGGTACTGGATAGGCTCACACCTGCTTGAAAACCTTTTTTCTCTTTAACCTCTCTCTCATACAAATAAAAGAAAACATACAAACTTCCACAACACGACAATTTTCTCTTTTTTTGCAAACTAAACAGTTCTATACACATATAATACACATATAACTGGCATCAGTGGGCTGCCAGTTGTGAGCTGCAGGATGATATGGCTGCTATCAGAATGACGTACGATGACACCAGACTTGGGACTACAGACTGTCAGAAGATTTTCTGTTTTTTCAACATCTCCATAAACTCTGACCCTTGTAAACCTGACATTAGCAAACTAGACTGGTTCAATGAGTAAAAAGACAATTTGTGAGTTCAAAAGACAGTAAAGTCTAATAGAAGTTCCACCACGTAGGCTCATTGTTGGTGCAGGTGTACTTCTAATGTGACCTTTGTCACTGTTCATCTTTGTTCAAGCATGTGTTGTGTGTTAGTTTCTTTATTTTGACACATCATGTGGTCACAATGGTGTCTAGTGTTACACACTGGAACACTGCTAGCTTTTGGTGCCTAAAACTTTCCCAAGAATCCTCTGAAATGACCATAACCACTGTAAAGCTGCAAGGTGCATTATTTTCCTCGAAAGCTTTTTAAGTATGTACAGTAAGATAGTTAAAATTAGCAGTGTATAGAATATGTAAACTATGGTGTTCCAGACATTAGCTGTAAACATTTATAAACAAGTGAATGTAAAAATGTGCAAACAGCATTTGAAAAAAGTTTAAGTTATAGAAAAACATTCCTTTAATCTATTAATAATTATTTCTGACTGTTACTTTAACTAGTTGATGTTTTGAATAAGCTGTTGGAAGAGCATGTTAATCTCATGGAATTTAAGATAGATAGTCATGGCCATTGGTGTGTGTTTGTTTATTACCAGTATGTATGTTATTATTTTAGGAACAAACGGTCACGATCATAATCCCTCCTCTTAAGGGCACTCCGGCTCTTTCTTATTTTGCTGATTACTTGCACCTGCCCCCAGTCTTGCCCCTCCTTATTTAAGCCAGACACTCTTGCTATTACGGGTTTAGCATTGGGAGATGGACGCCTGGAAGCCTATAGGCTTCATCATGGTGTCCAGACCACCTGAGTCCGGGGCTCGGAGTGCCTGGCCTCATCTTCCTGTTTTTATTCTCCGTCCCTGTACTGGATCCCATTCCGGTTTTTAATCTTGTCTTGTTTAGTCTCGGATGGATCACCCGGTTTTGGACCTTGGACTTCACCCTGGATTTCCCCCCTGGACTCCTTGGACTTGTCTGCCTTGGCCATGCCCCCCAAGCACCAGTTCACTGCCACTGAGTCACTCCCTCCTGTTTGTCAACTTGCCCTGATCCTCGTCGTCTCCTCCCTTGATGTCCTTCTCCACTTACTTCCGTCTGCATAGGATCCTGAACTAAGCTTCACGGGAGCCTGGACACCTGCTACAAATTTCTGAAGAAAGATGCTTAATGCCTCCATGAAACATATTAAGAGTAGTTGAATTTGTTAAAATCTTAAAGTTTAGTTACAAGCTCATACCAACACAGTAAAAGCTGTTCAGAAATTGTAGTTTTGTTAAACTTTTTTTTACCTTAGCAGATGTCACAATCGCTAGTTGTTACTCGTGGTTCCTCATTGAATTCCGCTTTGTGAGAGCCAGGGGTCCTGCTGCGTCTGGCTCCGTTATGGTTTTAACTTTCTGTTCCTGATTCCCCCCGCCTGTTCCGACCCAGTTCCTGTTCCTTATTCCCCCCGGATGGATCGCCTGGCTATGGACTTTTGCCTCTGTTTTTGATTATCCGTTTGGATTTTCAATATGGATTGTTCGCCCCAGACTCACTTCCCCTGGACACCTGGACTCCTTGGACACGCCCCCTGTCTCCATACCCTCTCCTGCATGACTATTTTCCCCAGTGTATCTTCACAATTCCGGATCGTGTCGTCTGCATAGGGCCGAAAAGAACTGTTACGTGACAGCATAGTTTTCCTTAATATTGTTGACACTTACAATATAGGTTTGTATATTCCTAAATCCATAAGTTGATCTTTTACAGTATTAATCAGAACTAATCAGAACAAGGTTATTTTGGAAACATGTTGTTGTTTACCATGTCATTAAATATATTTCAGTTATAGTATTTATTCTGCTCATATACTGTATATAGTTGGTCTGACCCCTGGGAAAACAAAGAGCACTTTGTTTTGTTCAAAGAAATTGCTTACTGTTATCCAGTAATATTCATGAAAGGGCTTTTCTTTTCATTGCTGGAAATTTGCCATATTATTATAGATAACCCAGCATCCCTTTGTAAGTCCACAAGAATAAAGCCAGTGTCAAAGTCAGACTTGGATGTGCTGCTCATTATGAGGCTCGGGACTTTTCTTTTAACAAAAACTAAGCTTACATTTAAATGGAATTATTTCCCCTTCTTTGTTAAAGTTTAAAGAATTTTTTAAAGGATTCTTCATTTTTTTATAGCTTCTGCATTAGGATTCATTACAGCTAACTTAGCCCTTAATAATACAGTATTTATATTTTAGTGCTACCACTTGACTTTAAAAGCGTCAAATGGAGGTCCACATCGCTGTGATCTGAGACATTAATTTCAGTCTGAAAAGTAGTGGAAAAATTCTGGCTATTGAGGCTTCTTCGAGTGTGAATTCACACCTCAACTCGTTGTGTTGTTTTTACTTTTTCAATCTGGAATTAATCTTTGCATGCTCCTTTTTAGACAATGCATGATGACAGTTTAACGGACCCCTTTCATTAGCGATAAACAGTGAATCCGAAATCGCAAAATCCTAATCTCATATTTTACTTCCAATTCTGTGAAGATCTCCTTCAACGAAATTAGTCGATTAGAAATTATGTGATTCACAAGCGGTTCACCTTCCCAGCCCTCATTTTATTCTATCTGCTACAGCTCAATAACTAGCTCCCATGGCTTTAACAATCCAGAAATCAGTCGACAGTACAGAAAGGAGAAATCACGCAGGAGATGAACAAAAGTGCCTTAACACTGAACCGCAGGACTGAATCTGAGACAAAGTGAATAATATTTAGCACAAGGTAAGGTTTAGCTGAATAATTAGCCTTCTGTCCTTTAAATGCAAGATTTGCTTCACTGAGTAGAACAAATACAAAGTCCTGGATTTTTGTTACCTAGTTGCCTGACCCTGTTTTGTTCATGCCAATGATTTTTTTAACTGAAAAAAGCATAATTCACTGTTCCCAGAGTACTTTGGAAATTGTCAGTTAACTAATTAACTAATGTTAACTAATTAATCATACATTTACAGTAAATTCACATTTCATATAACATGACTGTTATTTGCATTCCTTTATTTTCCCCTAGTAAAGTGATTTCAGAGGAGCAGTTTCTGTAGCATAGCTAATGTTTGTCACTTTGTCACAGTCAGACACAACTTTTGTGAGCTTTGAGAGATGAGTTTGGAACCATCTGGAAATCAGATCACTACTTCAGGACTGAGAAGGAAGAATCAGATCTGGAGACATGATCATGTCTAGCAATATGCAGTGCTTTAAGAATCTCCTAGAAAACAAATCCTTAATTATGGATCCGTATTATTGTAACTGGAGGTCAGATCTACATTTAGGGTTCCGATATTGTTAAGTTTTGGTTTGTTCTGGCATGTTTATAAATTCAGATAAACCAAATGCGAAAGCATTTGCGAAAGGTGATTCCTTATCCAAAAGACGTATAAAATTCTTCTTAACTTTAAGAGACACGCTACGTTCAGCTGTGAAAGAGAAAACACCGAGGACTAGCTATGTGGAACTATATCATTGAACGCTACTCCGTAGCAGCAGCACCGAAAGTTGTAATCATAAATTTGATCACAGCCTTTTTAATATAATTACCACTAGATGGCACTGTATACAAACTAGAAGACCAGATTTTGTTAAAAGACACAGAGGATAGAGACTTACTTTTGTCCAAGTGCTCTGGTTTATTTTATGACCCAGGTTGCAATCCACGTAGTTTTCACCGGGCGCCTGTGCTTAAACACTGTATTCACTCCTTGGTTTGAAAAGTTTTTACTTTTCGTAATATAGTAGAGCTTGCATTTGAAGTGCCTACTTTTCTCCTCTCTGTCAATGATTTAATTGATTACTATAAGTGCATACTATAGTGTATATGGTTTGACCCGAGGGTATTGGACCAAACATACAGTACTATAGCTCCAATAAATTGCCCTTGAAAATGGTCAGCTCTGTTTATAGACTGCGAAAAGAAGGTGGAGCTGTTATTTGTATTAGCATTTTTCAATAAAATTGAAAGTGCTGGTTTGTCTAGTGAGGTTATTAGTAAATACACATCATCAAGCTCAATTTATTTTACATATTTTACAAGAGATAGGAGCCTAATTTAAATTTTCTTATAAATTATTTGCAGAGAGAATATTTTAGATATAAGAGGCGAAGATGGTGGTACAGCAGGATCTGACTTTTTCAACTTTGAATTAACTGAAATTTAAGTTCAAACCCTGATATGATTCTCCTCTCAAACTAAAACCATCATAGTGTAGAATTAATGAAGTGATTTTTATGGATAAGAATATTAATTCTGAGCATTGCATTTAGATAAGGGGTGATTTTATAATATGATTTATAACAACCCCCAGCCCCAAATCGACGAGAGAACATTTAGCTGAAGTTACTGTTTCATTCTTCAAACAGCAGTACTAATAACATCAAAGTAAAGAGATTGTGATTCTAAACCAATCCCACAATATAAAGGCTGTTTCTTTATGAAGAGCTGAAAGACCAACTCCAGACGCTAATGGAGTGTAACTGTAACCTCTATTTGAAAAGCAACACTGAAGGGTCTGTTGGAGGAAAGTAATTACAGTACACTTTCCCAGTGATTCACATCAATGCAGACAGCTCTAATTACCTGTCTAAAGAGGCTATAACAAAAGACAATGTGGGGCACATAATGCAGACAAATCTTTCCTAAGGAAAACAGCAATCTTTGGCCCAGAATTTTGATCAATATTTCAAGTACTGAACTCTGAACTGTTATATGATTGCAAAACCCTGTTTATTCATTCACCAGGCTTGTGAAAAATACCCGTACACTTTGAATCTGTCCTCTCTCATTTTCCAGTGCGGAATGTGTAAGAACACTTAATGGAGCAAAATGTGCAGAGACTCAGTTTTATATTGTATGTCAGAAATACTTGTTTCTTGCCTGGTGCTTGCTCCTTTAGACAGCATATAAGTGATGCTAAGATGATGGTGCATGTCTCAGATGTGACTAACATGTGTCAACAATCTGACCCTTTACAAACTCAGAATCTAGACAAATGCAACATGATTTGGTCTGGTATACAATGTAAAGAAATGCATTCTCAGCATGCATTAAAATGGTTCAGGTGGGTAGCTGCGTAAGCATGCGTAGGCTGCAAAAGAACAAGTAATAGGTTTATTCCATGCTGAAAAGAGAAGAAAGAAAACACAATGTTTCGGTGACACCTGAAGAAGGCTCCACGGCTGAAACAGTGTGTTTTCTTTCTTGTCTTTTCTATCACTTGTTCCTATGCATTAAAATGTGCTTTAAGGTAAAATAGCTTTGCAGCCTTTTCCGGTGAGATTGGAATTTTTGTAGTTTGGGTTTCTGAGAAATAATAGCATCCCAATATTTTAAAATATTTTCATTTGGGTAGAGTCAGATATCATATATGATTTTATGGGTAGCAAAAAAAATGATTTTCCAGAACCATCATGGCAGTCACTTGAATTTGGATTGATTCTTCTTAGTGTGCATTATTTCTGAGCCCTGCTTTAAATTTAGACTTTGGTTGATCTGATAGAGATATGATATTCAAGACATCTTTATTTCTACTTTGGAATTTCTGTGGAGTACAATAAAAGTATTTTGTTCCATCAGCCAGTCATGTGCTATATTTACATGATATGTTTTCACTTTTGTTTGTGGGTAGCTCTTGCTTAAAGGACTTGTGCTACAAATGATATTAAAGGAATGTGTTCTGTACTCACTCAGCTGCAGAGTAGGGTTAGCTGACCTTTTAAACAGATCCTGGAATGTAGAACACGCAGTTCTCAGATTGGGCCCATTTTGTGCCTCACTGGTTAGCATTTCATTCTGAAATGATCACTGTTTTTAATTCATGAAATAAAACTATGAAATAATGCATATAAAAAGTTGCTCATTTATAACCTCAAAAATATAATGTGACTTACAGTATAAAGTGTACTTAACTCTGTGCCTCATTCTACAGTAGTCTTCTGATTTGTATAGTTATAACCTATAAAATTAATACATTCACAGTGTATCATATTAGCACATCACCACTTATCAAATTAGCACTTTATGGTTTATACTGTAAAGTAACTCACTGATAAACATTTAAAAATGTTCATTTTGATAAACTCTATGAGTACTATGTGATCTGAAACAACTATTATTGTGCCAACAAACAGGCAACACTGACCAAACATGCTCCTAAAGGCAAATATGTATTTGAAGCTCCACTTACTTGGATCTGCTCTAACATTCAGGAAAGTGAGTGGTTTCTCTGTAGAAACATATGCATAATGTTGGTTTGTTATGAAGGTATCTGTTAAAGTACATAAATCTGCTTAGGTACTTAGCTTCTAAAGTTCCAGTAGAAGCTCCTTCTTTCTTCATTTATTATAAGTTGGTAATTCTAAGCACAATTCTAAGTAAAAACATCCCTTATGATGTTCAGAACACTCTAGAACAATTAATGTATTATTATTTTTAAAATACATTTATATAATTAATAAATTTCTGGATTTTTTCAGCTTCCAGTGTCAGGAGTATTACAAACATGAAAGCACCATATTTTACACTAAAACAATTATCCTGTTCTGTGTACTCCTGAACCTCCCCTGTTGACTAGTGTATTAAAATGTGTAGCACACACAATGACAGTGATGGAGCAGTATAATGTAGCTCCACAGGAGTCTCTTTCTTTTCTTATATCCAGCATAAAACTAGCAGTGTTTTTTGTGGGATCGTGGGGATTGTCTGCAATGTGCCGTAAATGAAGGAAATGTTTAAACTTTTAAATATAGCTGTAAAGTTATTAAATGTAATTTTATGGAAAATCTGGAAGTCACAATCAATCCTACAAGTCATTCAATAAACTATTTTGATACAGGTTATCCCAGATGCACTTCTTACAGTATTGCATCAGTTGTCAGAAACACAAAAAAATGTAAGGTAGAGCCTACTGTAGAATATACTGTATCTGCCTTCTTTAACCTCTATACTGTTTTTTTTTTAATTTTCTCCTTCTCAGTTTAGGACTTATGGAATGATAAATAACTAAGGGACACAATGTGCAATACCTCTGCATTGTCTGAAATGCCCCCAATCTGTGTTATACTTGAAAACAGAAGGGCTGCAAATTTAGAATCCACCGATACATTCTTAGCTCTGCTAAAACAAAGTGGAGAATGGTCTGTAACTAGTATGAATTATGAGTCAGTCCTGGGCCTCATGGACCTGTGAGAGAAGAGATCCAAGTCTTTTTTCAGATGTATCTATCTGGAACATAAACTCCTTTTCTCTATTTGTACAGGAGAGGCACAGAATTCTACTTCCAGCATTTTAAAAGCCCGTGACCATTTAATCTCCAAAGCCCAGTGGACCATAAAAAGCTTTGTGTTTCAATTTAATTCAGAGAGCAGGTTAACTACACTTAAGAAATTGTCTAGAATATCCGACTTACATAAGGCTGCAGCCATTTAGTCAGCTTATTCCAGCCCCAGATGACATTTCTTTACACTAACTTTGACTCTAGGATTATCAAACACCTTTTGAAGGTGGTTTCAGCATTTTTCCAAATCATTTGTTTAGGCGATCAGGTCATATAAATCAGACTCAGTAAATGTAATCACACTCAGTAAATGTAAGAACTGAGTGTGATCTGTCCATCAACCTTTGAATGCTGGCCAGAGCTCCATGCAGGACTAAGGACACAACAGCGTAATAAAGGGTGTCTTGGTTTTATCAATCTGCAGCCAGAGCAATTTTCTTATAGCCACCTTTAAGATGGTCCTGAGTTTTCCCATCACTTTATAGTTGATGAAAGAGCCAAGTACGAATTTCTTCCATTTTGTCAGCTACATCTTCATATGTATTGGGCTGAAAAGGCCTTCCATAAATTCCAAGTATCAATCCAAAAAGGGAGAAGAAATGTAGACAGTTCTGACCTAGCAGCAAAAGAAAGGGTAGATGTTCTATAATGGCCATCTTCATCAAAATTCTTCCTTCCACTATTTAAAACTTCATGGATATAAATGGATAGGGACATGTCCCAGTGGATTCATGCAGCTGGATAATTTAATCAGGTTTGAGGTTACCAAGGGGAACCAGGTTCTGTCTAACCAAAGAAAGCACACTACCAAAGTCTAACTGATCCATGATAGATTGTCAGCCTTCACTGAGGTTAGGTAGAAGAGGCCTGGCTAACTTAAGAGAGGGGAAGTGATATGTGCCTCTGTTGGATTCCACTGGAATTGTTTCCTTGCAGACTGTACAATCCCAAGATACATGAGCAACCTCAGCAGAGCGTCTCAGCATTTCGTGAATGGGTTAGTAATTAGGATACAAGACCATTGGTGGTATTAGTATTTCCATATTCCTATTGTCCTTCATATTAATTAGGGCTCTTCTTTCTTGTCTTTTTCCCTGGGAGCAGACTCTCATTGGTGTCTGCTTGTCACATGTATTGTGTGGCAGTAGGTGGAAATGGAAGAAAAAAGGTTTTGTTCTGTCAGCTTTGTTTCCTGGGCCAGAAGGCATACTTGCCTAAATTCTTATCTCCTGCTGTTTTTTTTTCACTTGCTGTCCAAAAGCATATGATTAGCTTCCTGTTGGCACTGGTTTGCTTCTGTCTAATTCTTGTTAGACTTGTTACAATCATGTTCTCTGGAATCAAACACTGTACATTGTATGACACCAGTGTGACACCAGTAGAGGATAACATAGGATGGAGCTGAAATTATCAGTTGGAAACTGAACAAAACTGAACAAAGACATTCAAGTAGAATTATTTCTGTTGTTTTTTCTTTTTTTAACACTTTCTCTCTTCCTTGTGAGGTACAGAAACGAAACAGAAAGGAAAGTTCACTCATTAATCTCTCATGTGACATGTTTCTTTATCTCCAGTCTTAATCAGGCCTTTTTACTCCATCTAATCTAGTTGGTAGGAATTATACCACTTAAGTATTTACAAACAGGGTTCACAGTTGTTCTACCACCTTCCAAAGTAGTGGGAGTTTCTGTTTTCTGTCATTTCTGCACTGCACCTGTCTTGTGGTACCAGTTAATATGGTCTGCCAATTTTTTCTGCCCTGAACCTGTCATGTGGGTAGTTTTGGCTCCAGCTGACTATTACACGGAATCCTGGAATGTGTAGTTTACTCACATTGCCATCATATGCTACATAAAGACATGAAGGGCATGGCCTGAGATACTGTATACTGGCCTTCTTTGGCCACACTGCACAATTTTGACAACGAGTTTCATAAGTGCTGTGCATAAGAAGCCCATCGTGTGGCAACTGGTCTTTGACAGAATAAGATTAGAGAACACAAATCGGATGTTCAGATCTGATTATTTTAATTCTTAAAATAATCTGGAACTAGACCATTTATTGCTATATACAGTACATGAGGAGAGATTATGGTTGACTCTAAAATGTCACAGGGAGACAGTACAATTTACTCAGTTACTGAGTAGAGTGAAACCTCTACTCTTTTCAAAAGTACAATGCAATCTTCAAGGGCAAGTAATCAGTGTCTCAGTTTAATGTCCCATCCATAGAATGGGAACTACTATTGTGTCTGCAACGTCCATGCTGGGGAATTGTCTAGGACATTCTTGTTCACAGGGGCCACCTACTGGTCCACAAATAGCTTTTCTTAGAGGTCTACCTTCACAATCCTAATTAGACTCAGCCTTAAATCTCCTATAGAATCAGGCAACATGGTGGTAATGGCTCTTCTGTGATTTATTATTCCTTTCTCTTATGTAGCAATTTTCTGGACATTCCACTCAAACTGCTTTACAGGTAATGGGGACTCCCCTCCACCACCAGCAATGTGCAGCACCCACCAAGATAATGCCAATTCATAGATGGGGGAGAAGATTTATCTTTACGATCCTGAAAGAACTGAAAGACAGCAATAAAAAGCAAGAGGAGGTGCTTTTAGGGCTTGGGCCAAATGCCATAGCCTTACACAAAGTCTGGTGGGTGACTGAAACCAGCTCTCAGCCAAGATGTTGAAAATGATACAATGGGATTCATACGCCCCAGTGATTTGGTCCTAAGTTATATACATGTAATCTATCTGCAATGAGTGGTTAATTGCATGATGGACTGCTGAATGCAAGTGAAGGAGGCAGTTGCCCATGTTGGATGAAACATTCTAGTGCAGGAGAAGAATGATGCTGAGCTCATGGAAGGTGATTTTGGAGCTCATGGAGGCTGCAGGAGCAAGTAGGCAGGCAGGCTAGCAGGCAAAGCAGACAGGTGGACATGGAAATAGGATGCAGCTGTGCAGCCAGGCAGCCACACAGCAGTTGCAGAGCGCAGGCATGCCAAGGAAATAGAGGCAAAGGTTCAGCATAAAAAACCAAAAGGGAATTGTTGGGCAGGTGAGAGGTCCAAATGCTGGAGAAAGGTATCAAAGTCAGGCAGTCCAGGTTATGAACGACTAAACTTCTGGGAACAACTAAACTAAACTGAGAGACTAAACAGAGCCAGGTGGAGAACTGGGTTTGGGGTTGAGAAACAAAGTCGAGACCCAAGCTGGAACTGGAATAGAAACATGGGGGAAAACTACACATGCACAGGAAAAACAATGTGTCACAGAGCCAAGGCTAAGACCTAGAGCTGCAATGTTGGAGAAGAGGGAATAAATGTCCTCCTGGTAATGAGGTACAGTAAGTGCCTCATTTAATTATGGGCCAGTGGAATTAACAACCTGCCTGACCATGTTGCCACAGGAATGGGCAGACTGGGCAATTGATTGGTAGCTCGAAAAATCTATTATTGTGTTGTGGGAGCTTATATTTATTCAGAAATACTTACTATTTTTATATTGTTTTTGGAAATATTAAAAAAGGATTTTTAATAATCTGTTTGTGTGTCTGGCAAAATGCATTTTAATACAAGTTGACAGAGCCAGTGGAACAAGAGTAGGTGTATGTGAACCTGAAAACCTAATGAAATGGGTAAATTAAAATTTGCACAGAGAAGCACAAAATATGAACAGTACTGGTAACAATAACATTAGTATTATGAGGCAGCTCATAATTGTGACACTTCTTTAAAACCTATTCAAGCAGTGATACCACTGTGGAGTTTTAAAAATGCAGCCAACACTATTGCTACTGGGACGGAAATGACACAATTGTAACCGAGCCGGTCCAGGCTCCTGTGAAGCATTGTTCAGGACACTGTGTAGATGGTATAATCTGGAAGTAAGTGCCCAGAATAGTGAGAGTGCCTGTCTTAAATAAGGAGTAGCAGGTTTGGGGGCAGGTGCACGTTATCAACAAAATAAGAAGGTGCTGGAGTGCCCTTAAGAGGAGGAATTATGATTGTGATTGTGCAGCTCCGAAGCCCTAAACTAAAAGGTCCAATGGGAAAAAAAAAGAAAACCAATGGAGTCCTGGACTTCTGGACTACTGTCCGCGTGGTCCTTGTGTTGGCTCTGCATTCTGTAATGGGAGCTGGTCCAGGCTCCCGTGAAGATTTGTTCAGGACCCTATGCAGACGGTATAATCCGGAAGTAAGTGGAGAAGGACAACGGGGAGGAGACGACAAGGATTAGGGCAGGTTGACAAACAGGGGGTGTGACGATAGTGATCTGATGCTCGGGGGGGTGTGGCCAAGGCAAACTAGTCCAAGGAGTCCAGGGGGGAAATCCGGGGCGAAGTCCAAAAGTCCAAAACCAGGTGATCCAATCGAGACCAAACAAGATGAGGTTAAAAACGGGAATGGGGCAGGGACAGGGAATAAAAACAGGATGACGAGGCTGGGTGCTCTGAGCCCTGGACCCAGATGGTAAGGACGCCTTAATGAAGCCTATGTCGTCGGGTCTCTCCTGGACCCACTGGTAGGCGGGCTTCCAGGCGTCCATCTCCCAGTGCTGAGCCAAGAATAGCGAGAATACCTGGCTTAAATAAGGAGGGGCAGGATTGGGGGTAGGTGCATGTTATCGGCAAAATAAGAAAGACAACAACAAGGGGATAGAAATCAAAGTTAAAACCCTAACTATCCAAAAGAGACAGACAACAATCCAGTGGTGAACTTGCAAGTGCCCTTGCTGCCTGTACAGGTGTTCAGATTTCTTCAAGAACAGTAAAAGAGACACATTAACTCCAAATGGTCTCACTTGATTTGTATGTGCTCAGAAGCCATTGTGAATTTGCAGTTAACTACGACAGTATAGGAATAAATTAAACAAAGTGTAATGGTTTTTTGTGCCTTTACATAAAGATGTAACACTCCTGTTTGAATCTTTAATCAATTTGCAGTGCACTTTAAGAAAAAAAAAGAAAAGAAAATTGATGGATTGCTATTAGCCAGTTCTCTCTTACTACTGTATGTACTGTAACTTCTGAGAAATCTGAGAGGGTTCTAATGGTCTCACTCATCAGCTGAGAAAACAAAGGCTGAGTTGAAAGTTTTTTAACTACTGTATGTGCTTCAGATAAATTAAAACTTACAGGAAAAGTTATTTATATATACAGTATTTAAAGTAATTTATACATATTTCATATGAACTAGCAATTGAGATATTACATTTCTTTTTTGCAGGAATTTTAGTTTGTTGAATGTTTGGACATTTTGGATATGGTGTGTTCAGATTTGTTTTCACTTACACCTGTAAATCTGTAGAAATCAGTTGTACAGGGGACCCTGTCAATGCACAACACCTTTTCTTATCTTCACCCTTTAAGGTGTTAAATTCTTATGTATACTTCTTGAACCAGTACTTGCCCCTACACATCTCTAAATGTGTTCTTTATTGTTAAAGAGTGTTTTTGTTGGACTGGCACAGGTCAGTTTATACTGTATACAGTAGTAACATATCTATGTATATAGTTTCTCTTTTGCTGAAATCACATGTGCTTATGCTTATGGACTTGTGTGTGTACTGTACCACCTATTTGTACAGTACATACAGTATATCCCTTTTTTTCCAGCAACCATTCCAGAATTTTTTGGCTGATACAGCAAAGTGTTAAAATCTTTTAATATGCTAACCCAATATTTTAAATTGAGAAATGCATTATTTCCAAAGAAGAAATCTAGAGGATAGCTTGCCATCTTATTATACAGAAGGTTAGATATAGCATCATATAGGCTACGCATACAATTTGTATGAGTAAATCAGCACATAGTTAAGTATTTCTATATAATCACCTGCAGAAAGAGTAAACTGCTTTCACCTCCTCCAAGTGAGGCAGAAGTACTGCCACCGCCATCTACCTCAGAATTATTAAAGCTTTATTGACAAGGGTCTCAGACTTGAATTAATGTTCAAGATGAAATTGTGCCGAAGGTCCAAAGAGGATGATAAGAGAAAAAAAAATCCTGTCATGAAAATTAAATTTTAAAAATGTAAATTAAGTTCTGCTTCTTTTATACCATACAGGTCCACCATATAAGTACTGTTGCTTTCCACTTGCTTAAGTGCTTTAGTACTTCAATTCTATGACCCTGCTGATGGTTTGCCTTAGAGCCTGAGCAGCAGAAAAAGTGAGAATCGCTGTGCTAGCGGATCTTTTTTTCTCAGGCTGGACTCCTTTAAATAGGGTAAGCCCAGCCTGGAGGTAACGCAGCACAGTGGTACTGTTTCTTTTTTTTCTTTTTGTTGTATTTTTTCCACTCTTCTCTTTTTGTATTATATTTGGTCCCTGCTACACTAGCCTCACACTGGTGCTCCCATCCCCTCACCCAGGGCATTGACTTTTAACTGGTGCTCGCCGCGGCACTTCCCATTACACACTATCACACAGTGATAAGACGCATACCAAAAATCTGTAACAGACTTGAACATTGTGAAGTGTCCCTTCAGAAACTCCCTAATGAAATATGGTGCAGCTTGGAGTTTCTTTTATCTGGTATGCAAGACAATGGGTCAGAGGTCACTGTCCAACACCCAAAAGGGCGATCAACTAATGAAGAACCTGCATAGTGGATAGAAAGACCACACTTGATGACATCAATTACAGGCTAGACTTTGAAACTAACCGCTGATAACCTTGTAGTATAATGCTTAAAATTCAACAATAAAGACTGGTAAAGATTTGAGGTGCTATGTAAATCACAAAATCTATAATCTATTGTTTACCATCCTGTCTCACATGTTAACCTCTTAGTACGTTTTCATCTGCATGCTGCTGGACAGAGTCAACTTCCTAGATTATCAGGCAGGTAAGCAGAACACAATCCTTGTACGACCACAAGAAAATATATTGGAGTAGAACTGGAAGACAACAATGGTGATCCAGCCCCCATATTCAATATTAAGAGGTGTGTGGATGTGAGGTTTGGAGTGAGGAGACAGATGTGAGGTGTGAGGATTGAGTTGTGCAGTGAGCAAATAAGATTAAGGACTTGTCTCTATGTCTCTATGCCTGACTTCCCAGTCATTACACCTCTCTCCACACTTGATTGTCTGCAGATACTTATACAAATTCATTTATGTCCTCATTAAAAAAGTAAACATAGTGCTAGGGCATATAACAAAACCCAGGGTATTTAAATCCAGGAAAGTTAGTTTTAAGATTTGCAATGCACTAGTAAGACCTTTGATTCAAGTATCGAAGATCCTAGGAGGAGTAGACAGCCTCAACACAGGGGATTGTTTCACACTCAGTAGTGAAATAAAGACACAGGGTCACACAATTAGAAACAAAAGGGGAGAGAATAGAAAACACTTCTTTAATCAAAGGGCAGTATATACAGTAGCTGGAACAAACCACCCAACCATGTGTTTGAGTCTCAAACTCTGGGCACCTTTAAAATGGCTGGTCACAATCTTTTCTTGTTTATTTTGTTTATTATTTCTAACAAAAAATCCTTGTTAAATGAAATGAAATTAGTCAAACATAAAATTAGTCAAACTCCATTTATCCATCCATTTTCTAATCCCTTCTTCCAATTCAGGGTCACAGGAAAACACTATTTAATTAACTAAAATCAATGTTCATGTTCAGTTATTTAAATACACTGTACACTCAGCCCACCTCTGTTTTTGTCTTGTGATATTTCCATTCCAGGAACCATATTAAAGTAACATTTAATTTTATAGAACAGTTAATTTATCATGTGGATTAATGCATTGGCTTCCCTTTGTTTCCATAATAATTTTCTAATCTGCATGTACAGCAATGGCATGCAGTTTAGTAATTTCAATGTCGGATACATAAAAACTGAAACAGATATTGGTCTGTCTCTGACTTAGATGTGAAAGAGTTTATTAATCAGACCAGAATATTCTAATGAGTTTTCATCAGATAGGGATATACAGTATTCATTATAATGAAGGGCAAAGTGCTTAGAACATTACATTTAATGTTTGTTTATATGAATCTATATATAATACTGAGAGGCAGTTGAAATGTAAAAACAGAAAAAAATATAATAGGAACACATAGTTTTTGTTGCCTCTCAGAATATTAATCCATTTATTATAAAATTTAATTTAGAATAATGTGACTTTTTTAACCTTTCTGTAACTTATATACCATTTTCACTCTATTAAAGCACATGTTGTATTATGTCACCTCTGGCACATTCACAAAACTCCTGAAGGGTCTGGATGATGGCAACTTGGATGAAATTTCAGCCATCACTCAGACTGGCATTTCTAGCATGCTGTAGACTGCTGGTATAGTCCAGTACAATTGTGGATTACCAGCCAAGCCTGCACATTCCTTTACTTATTGGATAAGCAGGTACACTGTAGAGGCAAAATGTAGATATCAGACCTAATGATCATCTACTGTAGGTAACAGCTGCAGCTGATATTTTTCAAAATCTTTATATTGCTGTACATATTTGTTTTTATTGTTTTTCGTATGTTTATTATGAGGTCCGTGTTTGGTTTAATACTAAATTATTATGTAAAACATAATAATACTTGCTTCTGTTTAGTGCTTTATTTAGAAGTCACACTAAAAACCACACATTAGTATGACATTTGGATTACCTTGTATAGCATGGTAACATTTCCACATAGCATAATGTTTCAGGGTAGTATGGTGTACTGTATATGCTAGCTAGAAGGAGAACTAGATAAATTTGAGACCAGCAGTTTTGCGTACTTATTTTTAATGGTGATCTTGTTTCCTTGGAAGGCTTCTTTCTTTGGAAGAATAGGGGAAAATCACCCCGCATGTCCATTGTTTGCTCTGAGATTAACTGTGTTGTGATCATTTCGCTCTGTGTCATGTCCTAGATCTCTCTTTCTGTGATCTTGAGTAATTGTGAAAGCTGAAATTTCAAAATTGTATATAAAACACTTAATTTCTTCACCTTGTTGAAAACCGCATAATCAGCAGGACTGTTGCTATCCTTTTTGAACAAATGTTAGTTTCCAATCATTTTCTTTTCATCTGTTCAATAGCAAACTATATAGTATTCACCCCTGATAATACAGGCAGGACTATTTTACTCTTGTGTTACAACTTATGTTCAAGTCATTTACTGGCACTTTCTGCTCAACGTATTTTATATGTACTCATGATGCATAATATATTCTGTAGAATGACAGGGGCTTGTAGATATAAACTCTAAAAAACAATAATGGCTTATACAAGATTTTACAAAATTTCTTTAAAAAATAGTTTTTATATAGTCTGGACTTCCTAAAACAATCCTTATTTACAGCCACAAAGCTTATCGAATTGCGCAGCTGTCAGTTGTCATTGCCTGCTCCTTGACCTCTAATTGCACACTCTCTCCCCGCCCTCAGCTGGAATGCTCCACCCCATAGTTTAAATATTTGGGAATTGACTCAGCTTTGACTTGTGTGCTTGCTGGGTTTGACAGGGCTAGCTTGCTGTAAAGCTGCAATACTGTTTTACTGGTTAATAAAACACTCTCTGGGACTTTGTGAATCTATAGTTCAACTAGTGTTATAGTATTTATACGTGTGTTACAAATATCATGATGAAGTGTTGCTGTAAATGGCAATTTGGTGGTTGATGACATTGTATGATTTAAAATGGCTCTGAGGTTCTGGAGGGAGATGTAAGTCCCACATTCATTTTATTCTAAAAATTATCTAATCTACAGTTACATGGACTTTTACTACTATGATGAAAACAACGTGTCTTTCATTAAATAACAGTACAGTTGAATCAGTTAAATTCTTTTTGAACCTAAGACAACTCTGAATGTTTATTCTGTATTTGTCTGGCTCCTATTTTCATTTCTTGTTTAAAATAAATTAAATTAAAAAAAGAATACTCCTCTGGATAACAAGTAGAAAGTCCGTAAAAACAAGAGACCTTATACAGTACATACAGTATAAGTATATTTATAAGTAAATACTAAAATCCTTGAGCTTTAAGCATGGCCTGCTATTTACAGAATTCACTAGAAGGTTTTTTTTTTCATTTTGTACATGTTTGTATTTTGTCCTGGAGTTGTAGGTGCTTAACAGTTTAACAGTTATTAAATAGTTAATTCAAAATGGTCGACAGTAGGAAATGTTCAATGTTGACACTTGTGCTAGTATTCCAGTTCAGGGGAAAAAAACCCAATCAGCAAATACATAAGAAAGGCAACATTTTCCTTACTTTCTTTCCATGAGCTGCTCCCATGTTGTCTGGTCCCCGTGTGCCGTCCTTGGAGTCTCTTGGCGTACCTATTAGCAGTGTCCGGAGAAGGAGTTTCCACTTTACTGTGCCTCTGTATTGCTAGCAGAGTGCTGCTGTCCACACAATCTGTAGAAGGCACAGGCTGCAGCAGAGAGTGTGAAAAAAACAGTCCCTGGCTCCCTGACAGCTCTAGGTTATTCTACAGAAACTGGCAGGCTAGATCAGCAGGATCTTAAAGTAAGCACATTCAGCTGGAAGTGACCAGCTGACCACCTACAATGGTGACAGAAGCCACAATAAGGGAAGATGGCATACTGCAGTTCCTACAGCACACCTAGTGAGAGCATAAGATCACTTTTATAAATAACAAAAGAGAACAGAACCTGGTTGGCCACCTGTGTATGGCTGACTCCCCACTCTTAAAGGCTTAGGAACATAAGTGAAGATTATGTTAATTGCCACTGACGGGCCAGGATACCACAGAGAGCACATGGCCAGTCTTACAGAGAGCCTCACTGCAAGAAAATGACTATTATAGCTTGGAAAAACAGAAGGAGACAGTCATTGATTAAAAGGCAAGGTACTATCCCTCGTGCCTGTTTTTCAATCCTCTGCTAAGGATCTGTTTCACAGAACTTAATAGTAATGAAAACTAATTGAAATGAAAACGCACTCTCCCTGTCTGTCAGCCTGTACTCAGAGTAGCTGGGTGTAGAGGAGCCTCTGGTTTGAGCTCTAGCTAATGACATCACAAATGGGCACTTCTTTATAAAACCTCTCTGCTGCCTACAAGCAGAACACACTGCTGCTGCCTCATACAATGAAACTGTTCTGTTCCTCTATCAAATGCGCTTTGTTAGCAGGACTGAAGAAACTAAAAGCTTAAGGTGGAACAAAAGTATTGTGTGGCTTGATAAACTGTAAAGCTAACCCAGGAAGTAAACATTTGTCTTTTAAAAACTAAATACACACCATTGAACAGTAAATATAATATTTAGTAAACTACATACATTTGGTGCAATAAGGAGATGTATAATTATCATGCAGGATTTAACATTTTTGTCCAAGTAAATAAGGTAGGGATTTCAGTCAAAAGCTGTCTGAAAACATTTGAAAAAGTTTGAGTTCCAGTGTAATAACCTGTGTTGTGTAAACTGGATACTGTGTTGTTTTTTTCAATGTTTGTCTCAAGGGGAATACAGACTATAAAGTCATTAAACATTGAATTGTAAAAGAAAGTGAAAGTGTCAGAGCTGAATGAACAGTGGAATAGGAAACAAATGAACAAAGGCTTGAGAACTCTCTTAATTTTATTATTTAGACAAAAACCTTCAGTAGAAAATGAGAGACAAGTCAGTCTCATTTGTGCAGCAAAATACTAACACAGCACAACACCTCAATTATATAAATAAACTTGAATTTTACATTACATATAATGTGTAATTAGACCTAAACAACATTTCGATGTAAAAAAGACAAAACCAAAGATTCAAAGGTAATAACATATTAAACACAGCACCAATCCTGTGCTTAATGACTGAACTTCCAAGTTGTGATTTATTAATGGTGGGGAACAGAGTTCACCCCAAGTGTTTGAGTATCTGTACTGTTGACCTTTTTTAACAGCTTTTAACACATTTTTCATTTGAAAAGTAATGCATTGACACAGAGAGATAAGTTTGACAAAATGGAACTTACAAAATGCATGCTAAAGAATATAAGAAGCGGATGTCACAAGCGAAATTCTTCTTTGCAATATTTAACTTAACGTGATTCATGCTGTCAGTCTGAGCCCCACTGTACATCTGTTATATCTTCTTAGGAAAACATCCATCCATTTCAATCATCTCAGGCCAGCCATCATAGATGTTTGTATCCTGGGCATTTTTCAAATGCTTCAACAGATAAGTAAAACACATGAAAAAATGCTACCTGGCAATAGTGAAAGATTATTGTTGTTGCAAAAATTGTCATTATGCCAACAAAGTTTGTACAATTTATCCTTAGATTGCTGTGGCACTGAACTGAAGTAAAGCACTGTTTATAACACAGTATTCACTTACTATTATGAACACATTTATACTTAACGTTCCGTGAGGTGTGGAAAGGTCTGGTGTTCAGTTTATTCTAGGTTTGGGCAACCATACTAAGTTATGGTGACCTCTCAACTCAGGAACATGTTGTTATAAATTGCACTTTATGAGTTGGTAACTTATAGTATATTTATTTTTGCATTTATAGACTACTTTTAATTAGTTTTAAGGTTTATCTTTTGCATCATATGATTACTTACAAAATGAACATTTTTTCATGCAAATGTTTAATATTTTAAGACTTCATTACCTTTTCAAATGGACTCTTCTCTTCAATTCCTTCAGCTCCTATGAAAAGCCAGTTATCTCGATATTTCACTGATTTTATCATGCTACTTCCAAACCTGGTAAATATTTCTCTGATCTCATCATTCATGCTGAAAGAAAAAAAGAAAGGCTTAGCTTGCACAATGTGAATTATCTGTACTCTTGTCTGCTATGATTTTATAATGATTTCACAGGTAGACTATCTGGTAAACATGGAACTTTCAAAACTAGATGAAAATCACTATAACTTTAGAGAACATTTAGGTTCTCTAAACTCTAAAAAATCTAATAGAGAACAATATTGATTGTGATTTTAAAATATAAAGGCATATTATAAAACAGGATTATTTCTTCCATCAGAAATGAAGAAATTCATATTCAGAAAAAATATTCGCCATCGTAATACTTACTTTGTTGCTGGTTCGTCATATGAAGCCACTATAATAATTGTCCCAGGCTTTATTGCTTTAAGGAATTCCAGTAGTCCTTTGACATCTATGACAATATAACTAATTCAGTTAGAATTAAAAATTAAAATATACTATATCCAATAACGCCACTGCTAATAATATTACATGCATATCTAGAGTTACAAATCTTTTTTAAATCAATTCCAAAATATAGCAAGAGAAACATTTTATTATTTTAATGTATTCAAAAGTGAAGGCTTTTAAAGTAAAGCAGTCACCATCTTGTTGTGAAATGGCAAGGCACTACAATATCATTTATAATTGCTTAATGCTGCTTTTCTTACTTTCAGAAAACTCTTGATTTTCTTACTACATAGTGCAAAGGAGTCCTTTATCTCTTACTAGTTAATAGTCATTGCTAATTAAACTTCATCTGTCAACTTTCAGCAGCTACCTTGAGAGAAGATACATCCGCACCTAAACTTAACACATAAAGGAAATCTTACCTCCAGCATACATGTTAAAGGATTCAGCCTTAATTATTTCCCCAGTCTGCCCTATAAACCAAGAAAGATGTTTTTAATCTCGTGGTAATTCTATTTTCTTGTAGTCTTTCGAAAGAGTAGTTATATCATCTCTGCTATCAAGTTTTCTATAACATTTTCATAAAATGCTTCTGTATTTCTGTAAATTAAATGTCATTGAAATTAATACACTAACCATAAGAGTAACAATTTATATGACTTAAAATCAACATTATATTTTAAAAAACATTTGATTAAACCTACCTTCCGAATAAAACCAGTATTTATGGTACAATTAACAACTTGAATGTAGAGCTTCATTATGTCTGCAGACCTTTTACTGAATATAATTTTGCTGATAACCTAAACACTCCTATTCTAATGGAAGTAATTGAACTTACCATTTACAAGCAAAATGTTCAGTCCCGATCCAACATTATTTAATGCATTACTCATAACACTGGAAAGATAACACAAAGAGGTACAGATCTGAAATGTATAGGGCATAACAATATCCACTCTTTCCAATACTAAACAAAAGTGGTGAAATATTGTTTTTTTCCACAAAATGAAGAGTGAAACAAACTCAAAAAAGATCAAATACTTTTAAAAAGTAGTAATATCATAAAAAAAAGATAAAATAAAATAATGGCTTTTACAAGTATGCAAACGGCAAAGGTATGTTATAGTTTACTGGTGCGAAAACAGTCGTCTTTTTTGTTCATTTTATTTATAAACACTCAACATACTATAACAATCATTACTGGCAGTAGCTTTCTTAATGGGAAAGATCAGGCAGTTTATTATTGATGTATAATTTCTTCTTTCAGGGAATATCAAAATGACTGAAGTGCAGAATTTGAAGTAACTGTTCAAGTCATAAGGCAAGTTAATGTTAACACTAATACACCTGTGTCCACCAGTGCAGTCCCTAGTGTCTAAACGTCCTGATTTAATCAATGGTGATAGTATACTGCCACCCTCTGGTGTGAATGTCTCAGCGTTGTTCAATTTTAAATTGACATGATATTGGATACTAAATACTTACCTTGCTGTAATATTATACATTAAATGTAATTTATTTATAATTTAAGTATTGTGAGTGTATAGTCTTGTATAATTATGAACAGATAAAAGTAGTGGACTAGCTGCCCTAAGATTCACTACAAGTTTCTTTCTATGTTTTACAAGTATTAAAAAAAACTTTTTGTGATATAGAAAAAATACTAAACCTGGTAGTTTAGAGGCAGCATGGTGGCGCAGTAGTTATCATTGCTACCTTGCAGCACTGGGGCCCTGGGTTCAGTTCTGAGGTACTACCTGTGTAGAGTTTGTATGTTCTCCCCATGTTTGCATGGGTTTCCTCCAGGTTCTCTGGCTTCCTCCCACAGCCCAAAGAACTTGTCTTTATACATACTGGTGTAGGTTAATGGACTTCTGGAAGAAGTGGCCCTGGAGTGAGAGTGTGTACAGTACATTGTGTCTCTGTGTGCCTGTGATTGTTTGGTGTTCCTCAAGGGTGTACCCTGCCTTGTGCCCTTGGCTTACCAGAATAGGCTGTGACTCTCCCCTTAATTGGATAAAGCTGTTGGAAAATGAATGGATGGATGGTAGTTTTGGATAAAATCCACTGTGTCTGAGAAATGCTTTTACAGATGCTTCTCAATGGTTTATTGTGAGTAATGTCCATTTTCACTAGGCCATGTAACTGACTGGATAGAAATCATTCAAGATTATTATAGTACTGCATATTACATTAGCATAGGGATCAGCTCAGGTCATCCCTGTATCCCTGGTACTAACACAAGAGAAACAACGATAATGTTTCCTCTGAAACACGCACTGTTGTTCTACCAAGACCATTAAGTTCTTCTCACAAAGTGGGTCGCACAGCATAAGGAGCACTTTTGGGGGCATCTGGGATATCAAGAATAGTAGTCCTCATTGATAGTATTGCTAACATTTGCATAACAAACCACAAGGGGGCACTTATGCAGATAGCCAAGAATGTTTCATACACAGCCTGTGGTGCTGGAATGTCATTTTTTGTGGTTTTGTGGAAAATGTTTTCCAATAAGAATTGTATTTTAATAATAAGAAAATGAAAAAAGTAAATATTTACAGATATTTCTGCTTGACACACTGAGTTTGCTGTAGTGGTCTATACAGTATATTACAGGTCAGCATGTTCCTTGAAACAAAATATTTCACTACTTTACTAAGAATTATAATAACATAAAGGGCTTTTGGAGTACTTACATTTTGCCATCAAAGCATATTTTTGGTCCAATAACATTTGCTGCCCCACTTTTAATACGGAAGGGAAAGTGATCGGCAGGACACTCCTTTGACAGTCCACATTTATTAGCTGGTGTGACCACTGCTAGAAGAACAAACAGAGAGAAGTGCAGTACAGGGGAAGTACAGGGCTTTCTGTCACCACAACACATAAGTTTTGAACATTTAACATTCTATGTCCAACTCAAATATTCATATTCCTCATACAAAGCCCTGTGATTATACTTCCCACATACAATAATTGACTAGGAACGACAACACCCAAGATGAAAGAGTCATTGAGCGAAATTGTGGCTTAACTAGCTTGGCTGAGGTCTTACCTCCCAGCCATAGGACAAGGAGGCCAGGACCCCCAAAAGAACCAAGCGGGACCCCAAACCACCAATGCAGAATTATGGTAAGAAGATTTTGTGGTATGAACTGTGGGTCATCGGAGAAGCAGGATAGCAGCTGGGGGACTGTTTGTTTAGGCTTTTGGTATGAAAAGAAGGAAGGCTTCTGATGACCTACTGTAGGTGAGTTGTTTATTAAAATAAATATGCATGAGCAGCAAGGAGGCAGCCTTGAGTTGGAAGAAACATCCGCAATAGATCTGGATTTGCGAGAACTTTGTTAACAGGAAAGGAAGTCTCTGATATTATTCAATTGACTAAAAATGGCGGTGCTATCTGAATGGATAAGGGGCTAAGTTTCCAATTGTACCCCCAAAAGCAGGAATGGAAATTGGAGACTCGTTCACTTTATTTGCACTGTGAATAGAATGAGGGACGGAGGTAAACAGCATCCTGGCCTTCTATAACTTCTATAATTGGCCTTCTATAAATTGATAAGAGTCTCCTGGGAAAACGGAGTGAGTGTTTACTGTTGAGGCGTGTAAACCTGTTGACATGTAACCTCTTGGTATCCGAGGCAGAGTTAAGTATAAGGGACTAATGGCTTGGATTCTGGAACAGAACTGAAAGAGCTCTTGACCACTCAAAGAATCCATGTGGGCACTGTGGAGAGGAAAACAAAAACACCCGTTGAAAGAAAATAAACCTCTGGGGGTCCCAGCCCAAATGGATGCCCCCCATCCAGGCAACTATTCATTCGAGTATGGTTCGGCCCTGTAGTACTGTAACTGAGAAGATGCTGGACTGACCCAGAAGCAGGTGTGGCTTGGAAAGTGAAACAAGAGCAGAACTGGAGAAGTTGGCATCAGTAGTAGCGCAGAATGAGAGGAATGAACCCGGGGCTGAATTGGACGCCAGTGATAGGGACAAGAATGAGTCAGGGACACAAGTAGGACATACCTGTATGAATATCAAGCTTTGGTAGCAACAGGGAATGAGAGGGATGGACCTGAGGCTGAACTGGACACAGGGGATCAAGACACAATGAGACTAGCACACAAGACATAAGGGCAGAATTGGAAACCAGGCACAGAAACACAAATGAGACAGAGACGCAAGGCAAGGGACAACTGCTGACTGGACCGGAGGCTGGAAGCATGGTCCACGCATAGAGAATGAATGCGACTAATGTTAGTAGTACGGATGGCGAATGTGAAAGAAGCAGCATTTTTAAAAATCCTGAACACGGGTCTACCCGAGGGTAAGTTCAGCAGGTCGGCAGCTCAGGGTTTGCACAGGACTGGAGTGTATCGTTGCTGATGATGTCGTCGGGAGATGTGGAAATTTACTGAGAGCTCAGGTTACTGTACATTAAGTATATCTTTGATAGGAAAATTAGTTATATTCCTAGACGTATGAGCAAAAGCTGTTTAAACGTAGTTTAGTGACGTTGTGCTACTGTCCAGGTGATAACAGCAGGAAAGTTTCAAATGGGAGATTTGCAAATGTGGCGGTGAATGTGCGTTTGTCATAGTACTGTCTAAGCAAGGACATATGCAAGACAGCGAGGCTATTGCAAGAGACATACAAGAGAAAGAGATAGGGATCATGTAGGTATTTATAGTGTTTGGGAGAGGAATGGATGTCAGGAGCAATTGCTAATTTCTGACAGCTGAGTCTGATTGAACTTGGTTATGTTATCCCTCCCGAACTTTTGTTATAAACCATGAAGTGAAATGTTTTAGGTACTCTCCTGTTGAACTGAAAACTATTAAAGGCTATTAGACATAGGCAGACATGAGAAAGTCTGGAAAATAAACAACAATATAAGTTATTGTTATCAAAAATATAATATAAGTTACTTCATAGAAGGAAACATAAAGTTAATTTATGACAAATGCTTAGTAGTGCCACATTGCATAGCAGATTTTATTCATAATTTGGAATAGTGATTCAGGATGCAAAACTCTGCAGAAGAAACAGGGAGACTAAAACTGATCTGGGGACATATCCATAAGGTATGGTATTTTAAATTGTACAGGGTGAACATAAGAGCTTTAACATGACACGTTTTATGGATTTGTGAACACAGGGAACCCATACAAAATCTGTGATAATGAATACATAACAGACAATATTAACTAAATTGCACTAATCAGGAGCAGATCAGGACAACCCTTAATGACTTTATGTAATGGATTAAGGCATCTATTTTCCTTGAAGATGAGAATGTTCAGGATGCATGCTGACACTTAACTGAAAGGCATCAATCACAAATAGCCTTACTGCCATGCATTTGGTCACAGAAGGAAGAAAGGAAGAAATAATATTTTGCTTGAAAACAAATATATCCTCTTTCAGCTTTCTGAAGATCCTTACCATGTGCAGGTGTTGGTTTAAGAAGCCCTGTAACAAGTGAAGATAGTTATGTTATAGATGGTATTTGATTATAGTCAAAAGTGTATGTACAGTATAATGTATTACATTATATACATATTCAAAGCTTTTAGACATTTTATAGTCTACTCGTTTCACTAAATTCGTTTTCCTCTTTATGCTGAAACAATTCCATGGTGATCTCAAAAACTAGGGAGATCTTCTACATCATTTTAGGCACTTTGTTTTAAGCTGACAGTTAATCCTTCAAGATATGTGTTTTATCGCACCAACAGTAGCCTTTTAGCTTTGTGGATGTATTTGTACAACAGTGCAAATGGGTTAGTGGTGAAGAGCCAGCCTCCCATTTTCTCGAAACGATTCCCATTCAAAGATGGTTCAAACAAGTTCACATTCACTGTTGTCCAAGTGGAACTCATGCCATTAGGAACAGCTAAGCACCAGATAGTTTTTAAGACAGTCTTGCTATGTTACCTAAAATGTCCTTTGTGTCCTTGATTTTCAGCTGAATATTTATTGGCATATTTGCAATGAGCCACATCAGGAGGACTGAAGCAAGAACCAGGATCAAACGAATAGCATCTGTAAATAAATTACAATCGGTGATACTGTACATTACTGTTTCTCAATTGTTTTTGTACTAGGAACCAACTTCCTAAGGTCCCTTCCCATTTTTTCTTATTTTATCTAATAGAATAATGTGCAATGTTTTTCTTTTCTTCATTTTTTTGTTTGTATTCTATTTAAATGTACAGGAGTGTTGTGTGTCCATAAATAATTCCCTCAAGGGACAATAAAATTTTATCTCATTTGAGGACCAATTACAGTACATTAAGAAGCAGCCCATAGAAAGAGTGCAACTTACAGTAGTTAGTAATGTTCCTTAAGGCTATGACAGGGACATGGATTTTTCAAACTGTATTCATGTTTTCATATATTTTATTTTCTCTTGGATTCCTTTTAATTTACTATATCTTTTCTTTTTTTATTAAGTGTTTTTTTCATATGAATTTAGATTAAACTATATCCATGGAATGGCTATATTGTTAGATTGCTTTGTCTGTGTTCCAATTTTTTTGACTGTCATGTACATGTCCAGTCTTTTGTGTCAGTGGTCAACACCTAATGTGTACATGTAATTTAATATGATGAAAACCACACCTAACTAGTACATCTTGGCACTGCTTTTAGGTCTTGATTGGTGGACCTGGATCACATCATTTTAGGTTTATAAATCCATCTGTGTCTCAGGCAAAAGAGCAGACAAGAGAAATCCATTTCAGACAGAGAACACCATTTCTACTCTAAAGGGGAATGGAAAATATCCTATCCTGTAGGCTGTTAGACACTTAATGTTATAATTTTAACTACTTTTGTGTCATCTTGATTTTACTATAGTATGTTCTGATTAAAAGAAAGTTTTACTCATTCCAGCTTGGGCCTCTGTCCTTTCCTTTGAATCTTATACTCAGGGTATACTAAAGAGTTCAGTTTGAATTTTACCCCCGATATTTTATTTACAAGAAAACAATAAACTTTCTTTATTGAAATTGTTATGAGAAAACAATGGAATATTTTTGTGTATATCTATATTTAAAAATTAATACTCTGTGGTGTGCGCTAGTGGGATGTACAGTAGCAGGAATCCAGTACATTCAATTGTTGCTAGATTAAATAACCATGTGCAAATATGACATGTACAGTATAAGGGAAAATGATACGTTGCATTTGATATTTATTTAATAGACAGTATGCTGCTGCATTTAATAGATTCTTAGATTATAAAAACAGCCACCATACCTTTTGTCCTCATTCCTGCTATAGAGGATCAATAAAACACTCGTCACTCTGTAAATGAAGAACCACCTACGGTAAATAATAAAGAAATAAAATTAGCATGTTGAAAAATAAAACAAAAAGCAGCAACCAGGGTAAAGCTTTATTTCCTGGACTTATATGTATCGTGAGTTACAAGGATTCCAGGTAAAATTAATTTATCATTATTTGCTAAACTCCCTGTAATGATGCTCCAGTCTCACTGGCGTGATTCATACATTCATTTGCCACTGCCCCTATAGTCTGCTGTGCTAATTTTGTATTTCGGAATTTCTAGCCTATTATATACAGTATGTCTTTTGCTATTTACATGTCATCAGTTAACTTTTACTTTCTTTTGTTTTTTTAGCAGCAAAATATATAATTCCCTTTTTGCCATACAGAGTCTGAAGGTTATTATTAGATTTTATTGCATTCAATAAAAGTGATTACAGATTAATGTATGTACAGTATTATAGTACATGGAGTATTTTATTGCTTTATAGGACTTGTACTAGTATAATGTTTGATTTCTGAACTTAATCAACAGTTTCTAGAATAGATGAATTCATCTACAGTATGTCAGTATTTATTGAACTCCCTGTAATGATACTCCATTTTTACTTACATAATTCACACATTCATTTACCACTGTTCCTATAATCTGCTGTGCTAATTTTATTATTTGGAATTTCTAGCCTAAGAGAATATATCTCTTTCATTTTACTGTACATAAGTCATCAGTTAATTTTACTTGTTTGTTTAGCAGCAGAATAAGATTGGTTATATTTTAACTTTTATACATACAGTATTGCTAAATTTATATATTCCTAAAATAGATGATTTCCTGAGAGATAAGAACTTCAATTACATTGTTTAATTCATGAAGTTCTTCAGAAAACATGCAAATCAAAAACAAATGTAATTTCTTTCCTGTGCCTGTTTTCATTTTAGAAAACCAGAAGAGATGCAGAGATGCTGAGGTTGAGTACACAGAAAAAGAAAGATTTGCTTTAGTCATTGTATTCCCATCCATCCATTTTCTAACTGCTTCTAATAATTCAGGAACACGGGGGAGTCGGAGTCTATCCTAGCAAGCAAAGGGTGCAAGACAGAGTAGTCCCTGAATTTTTCTTTTAAAATTTCTATTGACAATGAAAACTAAAACATTTTATTTTTTCCTTGTGATTCTCAGAATGTTGGGTTTCTGGCAAGTGCTCTTCTTTTAAAAAAACTCTTCCAGCCAGTTCCAGTTCCAGCCTCTGTCTAATTCCAGCCTTTGGTTCTTTTTAAATGTTTAAAAAATTTAATTTATTATTTTTAGCCAATTTTCTCCTTATTCCAAGTTAGACGTCAAAGAATTATTTACATCTTTATATGTGCGTATGCATACAGTACTCCTGAACAGCAAACACTGCTAGTCTTGGGGCCTCTCGTTTACTGCTGCTTCTGGGAACCAGATGAGCAGGCTCGTAGGGTAAATGGAATGCCCAGCCCATAAGCATAAGCATGGGTGTGACCATAGCAGCATTACAGGATGTATATTATTTGTTTAGATGTACTACATTTACAGTTTAGAATGTCTAGAACACAATAAAAAAACTGAAGGCAAACACAAATATGCAGTTGATAATAATAATAATAATAATAATAATAATAATAATAATAATAATAATAATAATAATAATAATAATAATTTATAATTAATAATTTTATATTTAATGTTTAACCTTGTCACACTGAAGTACAGTGAGAACTAGAGACCATAGCAACCTTTTTATAGAATTCTTGAAACTACCCTGCCATGTCACAACTGATACTCTGCCTTCTTTCAAGTAGAGTTAGACCCTTAGATCAAGATAGGTAGGCCAAATAACCTGTTAATGCTAGACTTAGTCTGTTAGTTGTTTTAGTTCTTAATCTAGTAAACATCAGAACTCTGGAGAAAAAAAGGGTTAAAACACTGGAGTCAAAATTAAATGTTGACTTTAACATTAAAAGAACAGTTAACATCCACCACTAAAAATGAAGTGTAGCAACACCAAAGGTAAAGGAAATATTTAGTTTACAGTACCTGATGATGTTTCTGTTGCTCTGTCCTAAGTCTCCTGTCAGACAGGTTTGTTACACCTGTTCACAGTTTGTCTGCACATTTAAGGAAGCTATGATCAATTAATCAGGAGGCTGGGCTATGCATATTGAAACAGCACATGCAGAACCAGGAAGCTGCAGGCAGTACTGGAGAAAGCTGATAAAAAATCCTGAAACTTCACTCCTAGCAAAGTGAATTACTTTCTTATTGGAATTTTTAAACTATTTAGGTTATGTCACTTCCAAAATTGTGACTTAAATTTTAAATGTTTTTATTAAAAATATTTAATTTTGTATATTTAATTACCATTATTTAAATATGTTTTGCTACCTAGGCATTTTAACCTACATTGTAGTACAATTTCAAAGCAGCATATTAATAAATGCCATAGTTTAGGATTAACCATTCCTAATTCCAAAGCAGAAGGATGTTCTGCTTTGCCAAAGAAACACAAAATGTAAAAGGAAATAGATATCTTTCTATTTACTTTAAAAAGGGATTCATAAATGAGATAAAGACTTTTCCATGCAGGCATTTATATCCTGTTTATTCCTGTGTTCCTGTGTTAATAGGTCCTGGTGTTTCAGGTGGACTTTAAAGCTGCTCAAGGATCAGAAAGCACACTCACTAGTCCTGCTTGCTCAATTGGTTTCTTTCATTTCTCTCAGATTAGTAAATTCTGAAAAAAATATAAATATATACATGATAGAGCCTTGATCTATACTTTATACAGTATATTCATATGATTTCATTAAGACTATTATTAAGATTTTTTTATTGTACATCTTATTGACTATACAACATCAGATGACTAATGGAATTTTTTTATGTATGTTTTTTGGTTCCTATAAGCATGATCCCTTATTTTTTTCTCAAGATCTCAATTCCTTTTAAACTACAGTATATTGAGTAGTGTAAGTTGTGTAAGTGGTAAGTAGTGTAAATTCCCACCAGATACAGTATGTGTGACAGCACAATTCAGCACAATGTGTGACAGTTGCAATTTGTCTATAATAATACATCCAATATTAGTTTTATCTTGGGGTCAGTTAATGTAGGTGAAAACTAGGTCATATTGATCACAGTTGTCTGCACTAGCTATTCAAAACTGTGACATACTGTACTGTTTTTAAACTATCTTTGGTAAGGAACTCTTCCAGATTTTCTTACTTTAATGCTTGGTCATTAAATAACAAGGCTCTCATTCTCAATACATTTGTATTGATCAGAAAGTGATTTTTTCTATCTAAATGACTATCTGCTCTTAAATGCTTTTGTTGCTCCCACTGGATAGTGTTATATTGAAAAACCTTAGTCTTATTGAGAGGGGTCATGGTAATCATATAGTCCCTTACTCCATCAGTAAAGAAAATTATTGAACCAGATAATTAGTCTGCGTCTCTACTCTCTATTTAATATGGAACATATTCATGCACTTATTTCACAACAAAATACATAATAATGTATTATACTGTATATCACCATATTAATAGCCAGTTGCTCACGTAAGCTTCTTCAGTCATGATTACTGTACCCATGCCTGCTTTCATAAACCTGAGTTTTATTTCTCATTTTACTACTGTTGATCACAGGCAGCTGAAATGAGATGTATTACCTATTGGACATTATTCCTTTGCCCCTATTCAAATCTAACTTCTCTGCTCTTACGGTTAAGTTCTGAAGCTATCACTCTTCTATTAAAAACCTGGCCAGCAACCCCAAATATGACCATCCTGTTTCTTATTCTAATTATGATAAAACTTTCAAATAGGCACTGTCATCTCTCAATTCAGCATCTAATGAGCTTTTAAAAACTTTTCATTCATAGACAGACTGGAATAGGAACAGCTTTTGTTTATGTAAATTAGTTTTCTGATGGTGTGTTCTTCTGGGCTAAGTGCAATTTTCTGATGCTGTTAAACACAACATTTTGCTGAACTGCATGAAAAATTATCTGAGGATCACAGCTGGTCTGGCTCCTGTTTGGCTACCAGGATCCACATCTCTAATATTTAGATACTGTATTGTAACAGGTTGTGCTTAAGCTGAAAAGTGAAAAGACTGAGGTTATAATTTTAAGCTTCCAATATCAGTTTAACAAAGATGGTAATGTCAGTGATCCTGTAGGTACTGTTGATGCTGCTGAAATCAAATCACTTGATTGATGTTATTTTTGATAATGTGGTATTATTTGTAGCTTGTGTTAGTGGCATAATAGAAGTTATTCTCATTCTTATGTAACATTGCTCACTTATGTCCTTGTTCTGCCTATCTGATCCTGATACATGTATTTGAAAAGATACAGTACAAAATTTAACTACAGTAATTCATTACTTACTGAGATGTCTTCTAAACAGCTTTCAGAATGTCCAGAATTCTGCAATTTGAGTAATATTAAACATTGCTCTGCATCATCAGCACATAACTCCCATTCTCTGTAAGTTACTGGCTTCCTGAGGAAATCAGAGGGAGCTTTAAGGTTATTTTACTTATGAATACAACATTGAATGGTTTTATTAAGGATTTATTGAATGAGTATTGTCCAGCACTTAAAATGGGGTCTTCAAATCTTTTAATTCTGCCAAAGACCAGACTACATGCAGTGAATGATAAAGCTTGTAGTGTGCAGTACCTCATTTGTGTACCTCACCGTGATTGATAACATTTTTCTGTGACTGTCAACATTTTAAAGACAGGTCTTGAAAGTTACAGTTTTCACTGTGTAAAGACCTGTTTTTTCACTATAAAGTATAAGTGTAATTATATTCTCAGCTTTTGGCTTATGATGGACCAGTACCCAATCCAGGATCGGGGCAGGGGAGTCACATGCTCACTAGTCCACTTAACTCTGCATAAATGAGGATGAGTTCTGGCCGTAAGAGCTGTTGTGACTCTGGTTTGGACTTTATCTTTACTCCTTTTTTCCATGGTAGGATCTTTTTTGGGGCATTAAGTTCTACATTTGTTAAGTGTATGAAAATGTGTGCTGGTGTGCAGTTTTTTATTTATTGGTAATGTGCTCATAAATAAAAGGTCATTATTATGATTATGATTATTATTATTACTGTCATTATTGTTGGGTTTGATTTCAATCTGATTTCCTCTCACTGTTTGAAGACTCAGCTTAAATTAGTCTCTCTGAATTGTCTCATATGTATGGCTGAGTATACTGTATGTGTGCACCTTTGTGATGGACTGGCATCTCTTCCAGAGTGTATCCTACCTTTAGTGTACTATTATTTTATTATTATTATTAGAGAGGTATTGTAAATTCAAGAGTGTGAGCATTCCCACAGCATATCCTCAAAATAAGCTTATGAGCAAACGGTTCCTTTTGGCCTGTTAAAAGCACTAATCTTTTTAACTTTAGTGAACCATGTATTTTCATGTATTGTATACAGATCAACTGAAATACAACTAGAAATAAAACATCACAGTACACCATGCATTTTAACTTTTGAAATAAATAAATGTTATAGAGAAATTCCTACAACTATGCCAGCAGCCATATCACCCTGCAACTCACAACTGGTAACCCACTGAAGCTAAGCAGGTGTGAGCCTGGTCAGTACCTGGATGGGAGACCTCTTGGGAAAAACTAAGGTTGGTGCTAAAAGAGGTGTTAGTGGGGCCAGCAGGGGGCGCTCACCCTGCGGTCCATGTGGGTCCTAATGCCCCAGTATAGTGACGGGGACACTATACTGTAAACAGGTGCCGTCCTTTGGATGAGACGTAAAACCGAGGTCCTGACTCTCTGTGGTCATTAAAAATCCTAGGGCATTTCTTGAAAAGAATAGTGTAACCCTGGCGTCCTGGCCAAATTTTCCATTGGCCCTTACCCTTACCAATTATGGCCTCCTTATAACCCCCCTCTATGAATTGGCTTCATTACTCTGCTCTCCTCCCCACTGATAGCTGATGTGTGGTGAGCGTTCTGGTGCACTATGGCTGCCGTCGCATCATCCAGGTGGATGCTGCAAATTGGTGGTGGTGGAAGGGAGTCCCCATTACCTGTAAAGCGCTCTGAGTGGAATGTCCAGAAAAGCGCTATATAAGTGTAAGCAATTATTATTATTACAAAAAGTACTGTTTCATGTGGTACTGTCATGGCTAACACTAATTATCAATATTCATTTTCAAAAAAAGAAGTCCTTTTAATTATAATCTTTTCACCCATGTTTAGATAACTGTGCGCAAAGTTAGTGTGTGCAAAAACAGTTTGTAAAGGTGTCTAAGAACCTGCATCCATAGTACATAAAACCAAGGAAGAAACAGGATACCCTGCAGAAATGTTTACTTTCAATCTTCCAGCTGGTATAATGTTGACACAACTATATCCTTATTGAGTCACTTTCATCCATATTATAAAATATTTTGTACCTAGAGTTCTGGACAGATAGTAAATCTTGCTAAAGCAACTGTTTGCTTAAGGTGTGTGTTCAATGTGCTACATTGACATTGGCAAAATCTTTCCTTTAAAATAAAAAAAATATTAATGAACAGGATGATCTTGAAGGAGTAGTGTTATTTAGCAAGGAAGAAAAAGATGCTGATAAAATAGTAAAATCTAGGGGATCTATTTGCAAGGTTACTACATCAGAAGGACAGATTTCTGTGTTACCATTGTAAGGTTAATTAATAGTAAATTATACATGAGATGCTTTTGGCACAGAGTGACATTTTATTCTTGAAGGCGTAAGAAACGACTATAGGCTAATTACCATGGTTAGGAATAGGATGCCTGACTAGAAAATCTCGTGCTCTTCATTCTCCAGCAAAAAGATTAAAAAAACAAGCCATGGAATTAAACAATACAGAAATACTGCTAAAATTACTCTTTCATCATTGGTATTTCTACAATTTTTTTCACTATTTCCATACAATTGGAAAATTACATTTTAAGATACACAGTCCTTTCCACTTTCCACTTATGCCCACCACTAGGCTGGCATTGCACCTGACCCTCACGATTCATTTTGCAGGTGGTGAGAAAAGACGGCCCCACATTGCCTTTTCGGGCTGAGCTCGGCCGGGTAATGTGGTCTGTTTGGCCACCAGGCACTCGCTGGCGAACGCCACCCCCAGGCCTGGCTCCAGGGGCAGATCCTGGTAACCCTGTCCCGGGCAGAGTGCATTCAATCTAAGTTTGTACTGTCATGATGGTCTTTTTTTGGACCGTTCTTTGTCTGACCTCTCAACTCAGACCTGTGCGCTAAGGGAGACCGTTCCGGGAGCACAGGGCTCCAGGCGACATAATGTAGCTCTGTGCATCCCTGTGAATCAGAACCTCCAAGACTGAGGTCATGGTTCTCTCCCGGAAAAGAGTGGATTGCTGTGAGAGGTGAACAGCTGCCCTTAGTGGAGGAGTTTAGGTATCTCAGGATCTTGGTCACAAATGATGGAAGAGGGGAGTGTGAGATCGACAAGCGGATCAGGGCAGCATCAGCTGTTTTGCGGGCACTGTACTGGTCTGTGGTAGTGAAGCGGCAGCTGAGTTTGAAGAGAAAGCTCTTGGTTTACCAGTCGATCTACATCCCTGTCCTCATCTATGGTCATGAGCTGTGGGTAATGACCAAAAGAACAAGATCGTGGATATAAGAGGCAGAAATTAGGTTTTTCCGCGTGGCCACTGGGCTGACACTCCGTGACAGGGTGAGGAGCTCAGCAATCCGGTAGAGCCTCAGAGTAGAGTCGCTGCTCCTCCAGATCGAGAAGAGCCAGTTGAGGTGGTTTGGGCATCTCATAAGGATCCCCCCTGGTCGGGCACGTCCCACTGGGTGGATACCCCTTGGCAGACCCAGGACATGCTGGAGGGTTTATACTGTATCTCTCAGCTGGCTTGGGAGCACCTGGGGATCCCCAGTAGGAGCTGGAATCTATTGCTGGGGACAGGGAAGTCTGGGCTTATCTACTCGGCTTGCTGCAACTGCAACCCTCACCAGGAAAAGCGGAGAGAAAATGTATGGATGGATGGATGGAAGATACACAGTAATGTAGCTCAACAGTGGCACAATGATTAGCATTGGGTGCTCTCTGCGTGGACTTTGTACTGTATGTTCCAGTTTCCTCTCACAGTCCAAAAACATACAGGTGGCATACTGGTGGCTCCTGGGAAAACCGGTCTTGGTGTGCGTTTCTGTGTTTATGTCTGTCTTCCCTGTGATAGACTGGTGTTTTCTCCAGGATCTACAGTGCCTTGTTCCCATTTCTTGCCAGGATAGGCTCCGGTTCCTCTGGAACCTTGAATTGGAAGAAGCAGTTAGAAAAGGAATATATGAAAATACAATGAATTAAACAAATCTTTCTGGTCTTTGTACTCTACTTCAACATCTCTGCATCTCTTCTGGTTACCATGTTTTACATGATCATGAAATCATGATAATCTTTGACTTGCATGTTTCTGAAGAACTTCATGAACTAAATATTAAAACTTAAGTCATTTTCTCTCAGGAAATCATCTATTTTACCAATTGTTGATAATGTTCAGAAATTCAAGCATTATACTGGTTCAAGTCCTACAAAGCAATACAATACTCCAAGTACTGCAATACTATATAAATGTTAATCTGAAAGCATTTTGTATTGAGAATCCAGAATGAACATACTCTAATACATCATGGGAATACATTCATTTAGCTATTTTATTCAAGCCTTTAATCAGGTAACACTCAGTTTTAATTTTAATATCATAAGGAAGCTATTTTGTGTTCAGATTACTATGTAAAATTATTAAAATGTTAGACATTAAAATGATAGTGAAGCAGAACATGCACACAAATAATTAAATGGCATTTTGATTAAAAGGCATAATAATATTAAAAAAGTTTCTTGTGCACTGTATTTTGCTTTATAAGAAGCATTCCACAGAAAAAGCAGTGACATGATGTCACTGTCAAACATGTAAGAAAATACAGTTCAATCTCAAAGGCAAAGCTATCCACTATAAATGAAAACATGCACTAAACATAATAAAAGTCTTAACAAATATTGCTGGTAAAAGTTTCTAAATATACTGATCCAGATATAATAGACTCTTTGCTTCAAGGAGAACCCAATTCTCACCAGGAGTCCAAAGGGAGTGCAAAGGTCAAAGGTGTTGCATTTTCACAATTAGATCAATGAAGCAAATGTCACTATATAATAGTGACCACTCTGCAGGTATTATAAAAATGCAAAAAATCAAGTTAACAGCCCCTAATCTGCTGCCCTAATCACATTTTTGTTACCCAGTGACACAAATAAAACACCTACATGTACATGGTTCAGATTGAAAGACTTAAAGAAAAGAGAAGTTAGCATGTTGCACTTTAGATAAATAAAAATCCTGAAAGAAAAAAAAGACAGAGCTTACCCCATTCTAGAGATAAACAGAGCATACCTTACTGCTATTGTAAAATTTAGGAGGACCACGCTTTTAATGTATTCGTTCCAAGACATATTACAACCTTGAAGAAGAAGGCCCCACAGCCAAAACGCTGTGTTTTCGTTCTTCTCTTTTCAGCATGGAATAAACCTATTACCTGATCCTTTGCAGCCTACGCATGCTGACGCAGTTACCCACCTAAATTACAACCTTGCCAAAATGGGAACAGTACTTCCAGCACCAGGACAAGCAAAATGAAGAGATAAAATTGTTTTAAAATCAAGCTTGTCCACATTCCAATGGAAAACCTTTGTTCAAACATGTTTTTTAGAACAAAAGAAATGCTAGAACATGTTGTCTTCTGCCAGTATATGAATTGTACTAAAGTAACACAGCTAGATAAAGGATAAAACACATTTAAGTACACCTGATGACTTACCCTACACTGTTTTTGAAATTCTCTTTATTGTAGTTCTTTTCCACGTTTAAAAATTCCGGTAAGTCGTGGATGAAAAACAAAGTACATTACACTTGCGTTTTACGCGAAATATTTTTATGCGAATTTGTGTATACGCGGTCGTCCACGAACAAAATAAGTGAAAATGAAAAATCAGACAATGCGGGAAATTTAATAAATTCCAATCTGGCACGACAAACACCAAAGCTACGCTTTGGGAACTACAATACTTACAGAGCCTATAGCACGCCAGTGCTTCTTTATCATGGGGCATCACCCTCGATGTGGTTCGTAAACCGAAAAAAAGTACGAAGGGAAGGACAAGTCAAGAAAAGTCTGATTTTGAAGAAGTTAAGATGGGATGACGGTAACCAGTTTGGCGCGTATCTATGGAAAGAATGAACCATCGATTCATGCAATTAGAGACAGAGAGAAAGGTGTATCAGAGCTATGCATCTGCTGTGTTTCCAGCATTTTATTATTATTCAAATTTATTTGATTTATTTTGTATACTTTACATTGCTGTATTTGCTGTATTTGCTGTATTACTGTTTCATTTTAAAGTGCATAAATACAGATACTAATACACTTAGGACATCCAGTAGGAAGGTCTAGGTGGGATGTTTTAATTATACGCGATTTTAGATATACTGTACGCAGTATGTCAGGAGTCTACAGTGTACCGCGTAAAACGCAAGTCTTCTGTATTAACTTAAGACTTTTAATTAATAGATTTACATTTCTGATGCATTGGGTTTTTTATTTCAATTTTTGAAAAGTACTACAGTACATACAATAACCTTTAAGACCATGGAGCCATTATTGTAACTAATTTTGAGATTGCAGTGTGAGAGTGAAGTGGATATCCTGGGACCCGTACTGTAGTTGTTTCAGCTGACTTTGTCTAAGGAATAATTCATTACATTACACCGTCATTACACCGTAATATCATTTTCCAATAGGCTGAACTAAAGGATTACTTAAAGTTTGATTGCCACATGCTCAGTTAACGTTTGCTGTGTTTGTTATGTCTTAATAATGAATAAGCTTAATGCTTATTTGAATCAATGAAAACCAACTTTGAAAAAAAGAACAGAACTACAGTGGCTGTGCCATTTTTTTCAACTACCAGACTAAACACCAGGCCATTGTTATCACTATCTGTGTGCTTCACAACTATCTGAGATTCTGAATTTCAAATCTCCCTGCTTAGAATTCAGGGATTTACTTTTTAAATCAGATTAGATCAACACTAAGCCATTGTACCACAACCACCTGCCTTAGGGCTAGTCCTCAATTTTGCTCTGTTCTTCGCCAGTCCCTCCTGCACTGGATAAATATCCAGTACGTCACATACTGTAGGTCAATACATTAGTTATATACCATACATTTCTTATGTCTTTTCTGAAATGAGTTTCACAACTCGTTAAACCTATTCAATTATATCGCATATCATATTTTCAGGATACTGGCAGAAAACACATAGGCCACCCAAGTGCAGTAATAAATAGAGCAAGCAAAGAAATATCTTAAAGGAAGAGGGAGGGATGCTTTCACAAAACCGCAAACACACAGTAGAAGTAAGAATTAAAACTGATGATTTCTGATGCTCTTAAGGACATTTAGCTAACATTATAGAATAAAAAAATCCCTTTTGATCGCAACGAAGATGTACTATGGATAAGTGTTATTACACCTACATTAAAAGTCGATCTTTTCAATTAAATGAGCAATACTTTAAGAAACTAGAATAACGATGTTTTTCTGATAAATAGTAAATACTAAATGTCAGGTTTTGCAATTCTTCTGTCTGCCACAGAGAGGCACACTAAACTAATATATATACGCAGATGAAGTTATATGAATTCAATATAAAGGCACATCGGAGCTCCTAGTGATTTATTTTAGTTATGAAAGGCAAAAGATTGTTCATAAAAGCTAAATTATGTTTTTGAATTTAGATAAGGGCACCAGTTAGTGAATATCAGTTTCCCATGTGTATAAAATAAATAGCTTGAAAGGAACAATTAGATCATTCAGTATCAATGCAGGATTGTAAAGACGTACAGTGTAATGTCAGCCCCAAGGAGGACAAATTACAAAGCTGCAGGTTAAAAACAAAAACATTCTATCTTAATGTGGTACGTGACATTTTTGATCAGATTTATACAACTCGATAGATCATGGTGGTAAATATCTTTAGATCTTTTTTCCTGTTTGAGGCCAATCAGTGCAGTGTACGGTAATTTCATACTCCAGCTCCTAAGCCGCAGTAGCAGCAGTGGGTTAGGGGATCCTAAGCCACTCAATGATGTCAATAGTGAACTCTTCAGACATTATACACTATATAATAGACAGATTTATATGATCTGTAAAGATACAACACTTCTCCTTGCGGGAAGGACGTGACCAGTACCAGTACATTAACCTACAAATAAAGTTTCCTGAAAATCATTGCTGTAACTATAGATTTCTTAATCTTAAATAGAAAAATCTTAAATAGCTGTAAAAACCCGAGCAGTCTACCTAAAATGGTAGAAGAAAAGACGACTTATTTAAGTAGACATACTGATTATCAACTGCGTCAAGCTTTAATAATTTCGCCAAGAAAATAGTAAATATTGAAAAGTATACTGTATTATATTATCAACTATACTATAATTTTATTTTATCTTAGCTGGCTAAATGTCTATAAAGGATTTTATATAGACATAGTGTGCGATAAAAACATTTAAATGGTTTATGCTGGATTTGCATTTTCCTATGAAAACATAATTCAATTTGTTAACAAAGCTGAGGGTTTAAAAAATCGGATAAAGAAGCAAAACGTTTTACATTATTGGCGTCAAGATTTTACAGAAATGTCCCAACAGAAATGTACAGGTATCAATGAATCGAGTCCCTTCTGGGAAAAAACCTGACCCCTGAACTGTACGTTTGCGCGTACAGTTGAGCTAGTTGGTAGTCGGTACCACCTACTGGTAACTATATAATTGGTGATGTAGTATTAATAGTAAAGGTATCATGAAAGTCGCTGAGGGTGATGTACAGTAGCTAAAGCTAAATAATTTTGGAGATCACTGAAGGAAATGAGGTGCTTAAATGTTAGAGCAAACAGTCTTGTGTGGTGACTTTACTGGTTTTAAAATGTAAAGAAATAAAGTACTGTACCTTTACTGGCAGGATAGCTGTATGTTCTACATTCAAGTTTGGTTTAATATTCAAGCAAAGTTACAAATAAAAATATTTCCAGGTAGGATTTCTACCTATTGCACTGAAGGAAAAGACAAGGCAGGTGTAATACCCATTGACTGGAAAATTACTAATGTAGTGGCCTTTCATAAAAAGAGTAACAAAACCGAACTAAGTAATTATAGAACGATTCTTTCTATTATGTGTAAGGTTACTGAATCTATCATTTGAACTACGCTACGCTAGAAGATAATCTACTGTATTTGGAAATAAGATATCAGCAAATAGTGAGCAAGGATTCAGAAGAGATACTGTAGGTCTTGCTTAACTAGCTTGTTTCATTTGTGAATTAAATAATGGATAAAATATATATACATAAGAGACATGCTCTAATCAGGTGTAATGTAATTAGTGTTACATTATCATATACATTACATCGTGTTATATTAAGTATCACTAATACAAATATCACTATTTGCTGATATTGTGGTCTGTATTAGGACCATTACTATTCCTTATTGAAATCACTGACCTAGACTCTAGTATAATTAGTAAAGTAATGATATTTAAAAGATACCAAATTAGGAGAATTAGAAAACAAGTCTGAAGCTGAAAATAAATTTGTAAAGAAAAATATTTAGACAGACTAAAACTCTACCTAACGTGGTAGATGACATTGAATTTAGTGCAGACTATGACATGCAGGTGGAAAATTCAAAAAGAAAATACTGAAGCAATACTGAACTTGAAGACTCCAGCTACAAAATGATTTAAAGCTGATAAATCCTAAAAAAACATTTTTAAGCATTTACTGTACATAGAACAAGAGCTGAAAAAACTATACAAACATAATTTCATTATACACTATACAACATAGATAATCTACAATATATTATATATAACGTACTGTAGATAAAATAATGTTATCTTAAAAGTGAGCAATGCACTAGTGAGAACGAGCTCAAGCCAATGGACTTTTCAGAATCGACAGTGAGACACGGACCGAGGACACAAGTGGAAGCTACAGGGAAGTGTATTTAAAACTGAGATCAGGAAGAACATCTTTATACTTAGGGTTGTGGGAGTCTGCTACCCAGCTACCCAGCTACCCAGCCGTTGTCAAAGCTGATATCCTGGCAGTTTTCAGTAAATATCAGTATGAAACCCTTAGACCAATTGGCTTGCAGCCTAATGAGCTACTGTAGATTGGCCAAATGGTCTTCAATCATTTGCCACCTGTCTTATGCAGAGAGCAACAAAAAGCATTGACAGCAACATTCTGTATGAATATGGATGGTTGCTGGGTTATATCTGCTACTTAAAGTACCAACTCTTTTAAGCTGTGAAATATATCTAAATCAACTTTAATTTTATATCTGTGTAGCAATATCTCTAATAATACTGTATGTACAGTATAAATAGTGTAGTAATAGCTCTTTCCACACCAGCTGTACAGAAGTGTGTAAAAATAAAGTAATTTATAATGGGAAGCAACACTTACATTGTTTTTGCATGCATAAACGCATACTCATTACTGTACAATACTTTTGTCAGTGCCTCCTGAAGTTTTTGTGTAGTTTGCAAAGAGAATTAACTTCAGTTACCATCCATGAATAATTCCCAAACTCACATGTAATTTTTTTATTTCCCAGTTCTCAATTTTAGTATTATTTTGCTTCTGCTGATGCCTGATTCTTTTGCAGAGACACAACAGACACCGTTCTTTATAAATGTCTTAATGCATTCTTTAAGTCTTCTTCAGGCTCCTATAAAAAATAATTGAAGATAATGAATCTCAATGTAAATTTTGTAATGGCTTTTATATACTGTAGGAAGACAAATACCCAGTGTTAAAATCACATTCTACACATGTCCTCACTAATTATCTAATTTTACAATCACGTCTCAGCTCTCTTCTATTTAAACCCTCTTGTCTCACTTTTCCATGCTTGGTATTAGAGTCTCTGACTTGTCAGCTTGCTGCCAGCTCAGTTTACTCGTTTCGCGCATTTCTCTCCTTTGGATTCTCTGGATGCTCGTCCTCAGCCTTGAATATCGGATTTAGCTTTCTGCTCTGCCTCAATCAGATAGCTCTCGGATCTGAATTAAATGCTCTGCATAGGGTCTAGCTGTTTACTACACTGCCGGCAAAATACAGAGGATCCTTTTAACCTCCTAGAAATGTATAAAATGTTAAAATGGCAAGTGGTCACCTGTGAAATATTTCGTTTTTTTAATAAAAAATAAATAAAATATAAGGTAGGAGTTTATTCACGTAATGAAAAGCAAATTTGAATGGAAAGAAAGAAAAACCTATGATGGTGACTTTCAGTTCAATTTCTGCACAATATATATACTGTAGCACAGCTGAGTCCAGTTTTGCAGAAAAAGACTTATTGTTTAAAAATGTTGACTTAATTTTTTTAGGCTACTGTAAAAGCACAATAGAAGATACTTACTGTACAGTACATATCTCAACCACATTGTTTTCATTATTTAAATGTAATTGACAGTATTACACATTTAATATACAATAATGTCAGCTCCCACTGAAACAGTGGATACTGAGGACCCATTTCTGCCTAAAAAAACCCCCTAAAAAACATTACTTTTGCACAATCTGCCATTTCATACCACAGGGAACTTCTCATCCATTTTTTTCTCAGATGTCCTTGAGTGTAGACAATGGTTGCTCATCACTGAGATATTATTGACCTAAAATAACTATCAGGTAAATAGAAACAGAGCTGTTCTTGACATTACTATATTTTTAACTATTATTCCAATACATAACTGTTTGGTCTTTGCTTTCTTTTCAATAACCTCTTCAATTTGTGTTGAATTTGTTCCTTGCATAAGAAAACAGAAACAGGGTCCTTGCTTTTCTTTCTTTTCTTTCTTTCTTTCTTTCTTTCTTTCTTTCTTTCTTTCTTGTAGACTGCATATGCATATACCACATAAAACAAAAAACAAAATCTTTCTAAAAAAATTCAATATTTCAATGCCAAGCTGTCTTTTTTAGATTAAACGAATTCCCCAAGTGAAGTCCCCCACTGGGAAGTGATTGTAATCTACACAAGATTCCCTTTCATTAAAACTCATTATGTGTTTTTACATAGCTGTCGCAGTAAATAATTAGTTATGCTATTTTATTGTGCAGTTGTTAACTCTGGAAATACTGTACACTTGTCTCTCTCCTTGGCAGTGAGAAGGATGCCTTTTTAATCTTCCTCTGGGACTGGTTCAAGTACTACTGAAGACCTACTTTTTCACAGCAAAGTACTTTAACTACTGATATTAATGGTATAAAGAAAAAGTACAGCATTATTTTTTGTGCATTATTACAAATATTTAATTTAACATAGACAATACATACTGTAAACCAACATAAATGTTTTTGCTTTCAAAATCAAATATAATCTGCTGCTCAATGGCATAGTGTAGATTATATTTCTCAGTATCCTGGAAGTTTCAATTTAACCATTGTTATGTTTTTGTATTGCCCACACATTTTATTTCATTACCAATAGAATCGATACCTGAACACATTTTTTCAGTGGTTTCTAGTGCACCCACCATGTCTTCCCAGCTTTTAGAATTTCACTGACTGTGTTACACAAGCAATATACACTTATTTACTCCTTTTCATTCACAGTTATTTTAGTTGTTGATTTTAAACATTGCAAATATAGTTTGCTTGCTAGTGAGTAACAATATATATCAACATGCATATTTTACAGCAAAAACAAATTTAATCTCTCAAGCTGTTTTTTAAACATTTTAAATATTTTTTTACATTAAAAAATCTAGATAATCAAAATGATGTTTCCATCAGATTTGTATTCATATTATGCTAATTCATAATATTTTCCTGTTTCTGGATCAAAGTAGCAGTTCAGGCAAGGGTCATACAACAAAGTTAAAACTTCATCTTCATCATTATCTTCAATAGCTGGCATCTCATTTCCTGAAAATAGGAAAAGAAATATATGTAGATTAATGACAAAAACTGGCATCTAAACTGTCTCAATTCTAATGTATTAATTCATCAGTTTTTCCTTTAGGTAAACAAATAAACTTCCTAGCGCTCCTAAAATGTATACAGTAGGAGCAAAGACTGCATCTCATAAAGTATCTCACATCTGTTACATTTGTGCTTTAAACATCTCTGACGTTGAAGTGGAAAAAAGGAAACTGCTGAAACAAGGTTTTTCCTATTTAAGGTGCTGGAGATTACCCAGTGTCAATGGAACAAATGCCAAATGGTCAGTCTGCTTTCTGTTTGACCCTGAGGACCATTTTACAAATGAAGTGCAAAAGCAGTGTGAATGTACTATGATTGTACAAAGGCATTTAAAGACTTAAGAAATTCTCCTCAATTCCCTCTGCTTTGCCGTAGTCAGTTTTTTGGCAAAAAAAGAAAATGTGTTACAGTATAAATCTCTTCCTTATTGGTGTTTTTACAGCACTCTGCTCAGCATGCAGGGTATAAACACCCCAGACCTACTGCTCTTCATCAGATATTGGTTTATAGCTGCTCTTATAGGGAATAAGGAATTAGCTCCGCAATTTCTTAGTGTTTAGTTATTCAGTCAAATTCTAGTAATAACAAAACAAAAGTAATAACAAACAAATATAAAGGAATAGTATGCTTAGTACTTTGGCTTTAACACACCTTGCAGAGGAAATGACAGTGCTGGTCACAGTTCAGTGCTGTCACATCCCCCCAAAAGAATCACCAAAACACAGATGCAGATATGAAACAGTAAGTAAGTGCAAGTCAGTATCAGTTGCAGTGAAGAAGTGAAACAGGGAGGAGGGAATAAAAAATGAGACCAGGCGCTCTGTGCCCCGGACTCAGCTGGGTTGGGATGCCGATAGGAGGAGTAGAAGACAGTGCAGGGAAAAAAAGGAGTAATGGAAGACATGGAAGCAGGAAGAGAACTACTGCATAGCAGGTAACGGCCTGGCAAGTTTGAGATTGGAACTCTATGGTGGGCACCAGAAAACTGTGGTGACCTGGAAGACTATCCTGACATGTAATACAGAGGTGAGGTGCTGCCTGCTTAAGTTTACAAGGTGAAATGTATTCTGAGCAGACCCTCCAATAGCGAAGTAAAGTTATATGCAGCTACATAAGCAGCAGAAAGAGTTGAGGGCTGACATTGACTAGTTGGATGTCATCTAAAAAAGGGGTGAATGGGCTGCGTGGGTGTCAGTGGGAGGGGAATCCGTTGCTGTAGCTGCCTAGGCCTAAGCACTATTAATTGGAAAATAAATTGGAATCCTGGATCTGGTACAGACTGATGTCATGCACTTGTACTTGTGGGGCAGAGTCAACAACTGGGGACTCCAGAACAGGATAGGATAAAGAAGAACAGGGGAGAGGGGAAGAGGAAACAACTCCTACTGTATACTGTGGGTTGGAGCCATAGATTTGGCAGGTTGGACCCTCAAGGAGAAACTAAGAGAGAAGAGGGTGGAGAAAGCAAGACAGAGTTGATGCATTAGGAAGAGAGAGTTTCTGGAGGGCTTACTGACATCAGGAGACCCCAAAGAAAAAACACAGAGGGTATGGTGTACATGGCCACTTTTTTTTAGTAGAGGGTTGAGGCTGATGAGGCGAGAGAATAAACTCCAATGAATGTGATGAAAGTAGGATCCCAGCAATGGTGAATGAGAAATCCGTCCCTTGCATATTATGCCAAAAACTACTTTGATACTTGTAACAATCTGAACTACAGTATGTATTGTCCAGTATGTACGTTTGAAATGAAAGTTCACTTGCAAAAGCAAAATGCACAAGCACAAGGAAGGAAGAAATATGCATTGAAGTGCAAAGTATTATATCAACAGCTGGTATCCACACAATTAAATTTGAAGGTGAATTGGAAACCTCAGTTTAATATTGTGTCTAATTGATTAATGAACATAAAATTAAAAAAAAGTAACTGTGAGAGGAGAAAATACATCATGGAAAATGCTGTTACAGAGGCATGGAGAGCTCATACAGTATGTCATAGAGATATTTTTATATTTGGGGTATGATGAACCTGACAGGTGAATTTAAATGACCTGACTAATCTAATGTCAGTACGTAACCACATAAATGTATAGTCAGTCTAATTAGACTAATTTAAAGAACAATTAAGTGACCAATGCCCAAAAGTTATCAATTTTATGCTAATTAGAGGTCAAATGCTAATCTTGCACTTGCACTGCTCTCTTATGCATACATATCTCAACTGGTGAACATTCTTTTTGTGCATATCTTTTGTCACACACAGATTTCCATTCCACCTTCAGGCTTGCAGCAGCCTTCCCAGTTCATTCTTTGCAAGCAAGGAGTGAAGGCTTTTCAGCTTTGAATTTATGACCAAGGCTATCATTTCCGAGTTAATGTCACTAGAACACTAGAAACAAGGTACCCATTTATATTCATTGTCTCCATTTGTTAATTTTTTTAAATAAACAATTTAAAGATTTTTAAAGTAAAATATGCATTTATATGTATTGAAAGGATAAACTCTTCCACAAATTAAATTTTTAAAATAATTTTTAAGAAGTTGAATTTAAATTGAAACCTTTATTAACACAATACATGAAATACAATAATGGGATAAGTGCTTACTTGATATTAATGGCAACTTGTGAAAAACTTCATACCCAGATCATAATTTAATTATTACATCTTGTCCATGTAATAATTAAATTATTACATATTAGACAGTTCTGTAATAGAATATTGACATTTTCTTTAAGATTTTTCTTGTACAAACTGTCACAAGTTAATATTTGTGACTTTCTTTCTAATCTAAAATGAGCTTCTTTGAGTCACAGTGTATCTTTTTTGAAAGCCAGAGTTTGCCAGCATAATGTTTTGTCTACAGTACTGTATATCTACTTGTATATCTGTATGTTTTTGTTTTTTTAAATAAACATTTGATAAGTAAAAGTTTTATTCTACTGTGTAATTAATACAATGTTTCAAGGAGAAATAAAAACTCACTAAAAGTGACATGAAGGATTTGAGGGGTGCCTACAATATCAGTTATAAATATTAACCTTCATAAAAGGTCTAAAAGGTGAAATGAAGTGGAACAGTTTAATGGTGAATTGTTTTTTCTGTATTCATGTGTCCTCATGTGTTTTACTGTTTTACAAGTTCACAAAGATACCGTTTATTGTCAAAGGATTTTAAATATGTGAATGCAGGTGGTTTGACTTTTAAAGCTGAACGTCAGAAAATAAAACTGTATTTTTTTTTTTGCATTCTGTTTTTTGCATCCTGTGCTTCATGGTGGAGTGTGGATGTTTTAATTGCAACTACATATCAAATTGCTTACAATGACATGTTGTGTAGGGACTTCTGTCTGGGCTTTGAGGCACATGTGGGAGAAATAAATGCTGTTTTATTGAAAAAAAATGATGTTACACATATGCAGAAGGTGAATACTTTTAATTATGGAGTCACATCAAAGCTAGACAGCACTTGTAGATCTAAAAATCTCCTGCCTCACCTCTGTTGTCTAGTGTACTGCTGCTAACCCTTTCTTTATACAGTGTGCTTTATTGGCATTGTAGTAAACTTGTGGAGCTTTGGAGTGTTTCTTACTACATACTTGTACAGTAAGTCTTGTGCTACTGTTACTTATTAAGCTTTAGTTCTAAATTATATTTATGCATTTGTGTAGTTCAGGTGGGTAGCTACGTCAGCATGCGTAGGCTGCAAAGGAACAAGTAATAGGTTTATTCCATGCTGAAAAGAGAAGAAATTTGTGATTTAATTGAATGCACAATGATTTTTTCATATTTTTCAGTTTATAAGTTACTCTGGATAAAGAATCAGAGATAATCAGAAATAAATTATTAATATCATTTAAATGGTAATATTATTAGGAATGATTGCATTTTCTGATGTTACAGGGGACAATGTTCCCCTACTGATGAGCTGCAGATGGTGCCTGAGTTTGAGTCGAGTATTTTTTCATAGCAGACAGAAGACACCTGTCTGCTCATCGATCTGACTGACAAATGGCAGTTGACATGTCCCGAGGGTTTGCCAGTCATTAGTTATTGTTATTTATAGATATTGAATATTTTCACAAAACATACATTCTTCTTTCATGATTTTAAATTAAGTAAAGAAAAAATACAACAACTCTTCAATCATTTTCTTTTTTCCTCCTCTTGGGCAGTGAGGCATCATGTAAATCTTTATGCATCACTGCAGTTGTGTCTAATGTGACTTTTGGAGCTTATTCATTTGTTTTTACATAGCACACTTACACTGTTTATTAACATTTTCAGCAGGAAAGCAAATGAATATTAATTTTAAATATTCTAATAAAAAGACATTTAGTATGTCTTAAAAAAGAACTTACATATTTAACCAAAAATACTTAAGCAATCTTTAGAATGAAATTTCTTCTTTAAAGGTTTCGTTTTCTTGACCATATCACAAACAGTATCGGCAACAGATAAGAAAAAAAAAGGTGTGTGTGTTAAAAGTGATTATGCCCTATTGCATTTAGAAAACCCTATTTTAAAACTGCTAATAAACATTATCTGGTTTACCTCCAGGGCCATGTAGTTAGTGCACCCCCCTAAGTAAACTAGATAGTTGGGTAATATGCGATCTCTGTAAATCAAGCTCTAAGGATTTAGAATAGAACAGATGTTTTAACTTTGTAATCAAATTTAAAATAGACAGGGAGTGTGCATGCCACTTGTTGGGAATGAGCGTAGCTACTGCTGCATCTTTTCAACCCATATTTATCAGCCCCTGTTCTTGGGGACTTGCACTGCTGCCTGAAGCAAAGCTAACCAGTCCCAGCAATGACCTTACAGACAAAGCCAGAGATGTATAGTTATAATGAGTGAATTCAATTGCAATTCAATTCAAAACATGCATAATACTTCAACGATGTGGCAGACAAGGCTAAGACAATCAAACAGGCCATAGCAAGGTATGAAGGACAATGCAGCATTTATATTAATTCCTGTGTAAGTAAAAATCAAGCCACAAAAGCAAGTTACAAAACTGTACAGTATATGTTGTGAAACACAGACAGCCATTTACAGTTGGGGAATATACTGTATAGAAGAGGTTTTTCTTAGTCGTTTGGATGTTTAATGGTTTGCCCAACAAAGACATGATTATTTCTAGAATTAAGAACTTACTTTTGTCTACTAGACTGGTGGATAAATGGATACAGATGTAGCCATCTAGAATGCACTTCAAAATTCATGCCAGAGGAAAGCACACTGTGGTTTATTATAGTTCTGCTCAGTGCGCTGCTTTCAGCTCTTCACTGCTCAAAACAGATCGATAGGTGGCACTTGTATTGCATTAGATGTAATTGAAATGGTAGTTTCATTTAATATATTTTTTTTATTAGTCTAGTAATCAGAGTTCTTGAAAATATAACATATTTTATATGTTACAGTACATAAACATAGGTTACATAGCCTAGCTACCTTTTTAAAATATAATGTACCTGTACACATTTTGTTTCTGAAATGGGGATCTTATTGAATTGAGCCTGGATCCATTAGATTGAAAGCTCTCGCATTAGTCCACTATGTATGGTACTTCAAAGTGCAGTACTGTGGCATTCATGTACTGGATTCTTTAAATCCATTTTTTATGGAATCAAGGACCTAAAATAAATTTTGGTAGCAGAAAATAAACCAAAATATAATAGCATTTTGCAACATTATTAACATTTTTAATTTATGAATATTAAGATATTTATATTGTTGATAGTGGTAGTAGAAAATTAAAAAGATACAAAATTGTATTCCACCTTCTTTATAAACATTTTCTACATCAAATTATTTAACGTGGTCATTATTCAATAAAATATATACAGTATGATTGAACATATGTTATATGAGTACTTATAAACCACCAAGGCTGGGCAGGACCTGCAGGACCCAGGGAGGTGCAGTTTCTGCAGTTAGTGGAAGGACTGGACCATCTAAATTTATATTGTATGGTTAATTTTTTAGAAGCTGAAAAAATGAAAAATAAAATTTCTTGACAAAATGTTATGGTGGCACAAAACACAACTACAGCTGTGTAGTTTTTTTGAGGTTTCAGATTAAATAGATGTTAATCATTTAATAATGTTAATCACACACCTGAAGAAGGTTCCACAGCCAAAACATTGTGTTTTCTTTCTTCTATTTTCAGCATGGAATAAACCTATACTTGTTCCTCTGCAGCCTAGGCATGCTGACGCAGCTACCCACCTGATGTTAATCTGTTTCTTTTTAGATAAAAAACAAACTTAAAAATGGGTCAAGAGACTCATGAAGTGTTGTATATCCATGAATTGTTTTTACCGTAAGTGGCCCAAACACATTTCTAAATACTTTTTTCATTCATAATAGTAAATAACACAACTAGATTTTCTCTTTAAGCTGCACAAAGTGCTTTTTCAATATATTTGAAACCATGTTATTATAAAACAAAAAGCTATTATTAAATAATATTGTTTTGGTAAACAACTTTTCAAATGTTACAAAATGTATTGCAATTGTAGAATCAGCAGTTTGAGAAGAGAGCATTTGCATTCATCTTCCTGCCCCAGCTCAAAACATTGCCAGCAGATGCCAAAAATCTGGTTTTGAATTACATGAGAGGTGTCTTTATCATGTAAATCAACTTGGAAACCAGTTATTTTGATGGCCCATTGTCTTTTTGTCCTTAGAAGTATCCCCTGCTGTCAGGGCATTCTGATATTTGAATGTATGTGCTATCAAGTTTTTTCAATCTAAGATATTAGAGGCAATAAATGCTTTATAAATATTTTTCTGTGTGGATTTGCATGGAGAGAATGTAATGAAACATAGCCTAAATCAACACAGCAGCTGGATATTTTTTTCCATTGCGAAAATGCTAAGACTCTACCTGTTTAGTAATACTGACACCCAACCACATCAGAGGTACAACACACATGTATGACTCGCAATATAAGATGCTAAACAGTAAAATCACGATTATATTTGCCTTGTATTAACACTTACAAACAAAAATTCTAAAACAAATTTGAAATCTTTTAAACCAGAAGTTAACCTTTTGTATCTCACATCTGACTGTGAAATAAGGGTGTGTCCAGTGGGAGTTGTGTTTAGACTACTGAGGGTGTATACTGTAGATTCAGTGAGCAACGGACTTTCTCTTTAAGGAACAGAAACCACACTTTTGCCAGAATGCCACAATATTTATGATAAAATGTTTTTGGTTAATAATATTCTGTGTTTTGTTGTGTTTCTTTATAATGTTGTGTGTTCTCATCCCACATTTTTATTCATATTGTTTTTTAAACACTTACACTTTGTTTAGTTTCACTTCCTCTCCGTCAGTAATCTTAATTATTTGTTGTTTAGATATCATGTTTACATGCATTATATCATGTTTCTTTGCAGTGTAATGGAAAATGAAACTTTCTATCAAATAAACCCATCAGTTTTTAATTTAGCTCGTGGCAGTAAATGCTTGAACTAAGAACTAAGCATTTTGAATGACTTTTGATGCTTAAAATGTTTTGGAAGAAAGTGGAATACTGGTGTGTATTTTTTTAACTACCAAATACCAGCCACATACAGTATACATAATATGTTTATGTTTCTAAATTAACATCATTTATGAGCATTCTCCGGGAAACTATTATAGGCATGGTGAATCGGAGATTTTCAAAACTTACTTTGTATGATCGGAAATGAATACGTGATCGAATCAACGAAATGCTTCGAAGAGGCACTCTTTTCCTCTGGTTTAACAGACTGTGCAGCAACAAAACAATCCGTTTAAACAAGAGAGTGTGGTGTTACTTTTTGTCAATAAAAAAATAATTGTGATGCACGTTGTGATGCGCCACGCCTACCGCATTTTTACGCAGCGTAACTAAAGTGTACTCTTAAGGCAACAATTCCAACTTTATTCCACCCATGACACACTTTGTAAAAATTCTTAAATCTCACTGCAGTTCACTTTCTCAGAAGCCAAAATCATAAAAATAATTTACTGTATATGCCCCATTCATGATGTGATTAAGAAATCCCGACATTCTAAATACCCTTTTGATGGTTTAATTAAGTGCTCTGGATTTTAATAACTATTTTTTGGCTTTTTTGTGGTATTTTACATTTATTAACATGTACATTTACATTTTTTTTACATGTACACTTGACCTTAACTGATAGCACACCAATCTGCCACCTGGCAGTGTTACAGAGTAGGTCAGCCCTGTATTTAATAATTGGGGAAAAATAAAAATGAGGTACCACACACCTCTATGTACACCGAGGCCGAACTACTGACATCTCATGCATTCTACATGGCTGGAATGTGTCAGTGAAATGGCTGGAAAAAAGTTAACAAACGGCAGACAATGGTGCTAAAAGATGTACAGTAAACGTATTTGGTGTTGAGCTTGATGAGTGTGTGGATATAAACAACATACTTTGATTAGCAATTTTTGTGAGATACTGTTACTCAAATGAAATTCTCTAAAACCAATGCATGGGACAACTACAAGGGAAAATATAGCTAAGACATTTATTAATAATTTTGAGGAAAGAAGAATTGACATCAAGAAAATATTTTCTATCACTACTGAAAATGCCCTTGCTATGGTTGGAAAACAGAAGATTAAATTTACCCTATGCAGAATTTTCATCAGGGAAATCATTGTGTCAAGATTTCAAATTATGAATTGAATAATGTGATGACTGCAGTGGTGAAAAAACTGAATGTTCCTGTTGCTGGATCTGCCTTGATGCACAAGCAGTCTGAAACTGCTTCAGGAGATGGACAGTCTGTGCAAAGACATTTGTTTTCACAACAAGTCTCACTGGAAAGATGAGACCAGTAATGACACAGGAATCTGTTTCAGACTCATTACTGTTTCTTATTCATATACAAGTGTAGACTCTCGTATAATTCACAAACCAGTCAAATTTGCAAACACAGAAACACTGGCAAGAAAATTACAAAAAGACTTTAGACAAAATCCTGGACTGGAGTGTCACTTGGCAAATGAAATTCAGCATTGATAAGTACAAAGTGATTCACACACCAGTAGTAGGAATATACACTATGGATATTACATAGTGTTTTCATTCAAATTACAATTACAATTAAAGGGATATGGGTGTTTATGTTAAATTCTTCTACGCCCATATCAACACAATGTGAGTAAGCAGTAAAAAAAAAATTAAAAATACAGGTAAAGCTCAAGCTCTACGATACACAATATTAAGACCTCATCTATTCAGTTCTGGTCACCATAACACAGAAAATATATTACAGAATGAAAAAGATTTCAAACAAGAGAAGCAAGAACTGTTTGGGGTTTTAGGGAATGTCATATATGGACAGTTTGAGGGAAATCTCTTCAGTCTGGAATACTGCAGAAGAGATGAATTGGAGATTTCATCCACGTATATAAAATCAAAAGTGTACAGATACGTTCAATCCAGGGGACTGTTACACACTCAGTAGTGAGATAAAGAGACCGGATCACAATTGTTAAATTAATTAATTGAAGACAGACTTCCTTATTCAAAGTGTAATCGGTGTCTGGAACAGGCTTTCCAGCCAGGTGGTTGAGACCCAAACTCTCGGCACCATTAAGCATGAAATTTTAGATCCATAAAAACAAGTGTATAAAGGTATAGCGGCAAGGCTTATTAAAAATACAGGAATTAAGTTTGCTACTCCCTTGCAAGTCCCTCTCTCCCTCATCTCAGTGGTGCTGACTACAGAGAGGCCATTCCATTTGGTTCACATTTAAGGTGTTTTTCTAGCTGATAGAGTTTCCTGATAAGGAACAGCTCCCAAGACTGAGATTCACCAGCCACCCTAATAAATCGTCATCTCTGGCACCTTACTGTCTGGGAGATTCCATGGGAGAGTCTCATCCAAGGGTTTACAACTCTAAGGTCAGAATGCATTGTTACTCATCCTCCACCTTGATCAGCCAATCAGGAACTGGTAGGGCAGGGTAACCCCACGTGGATCTCGAATGCCAGCGAAACTTGAAACCGCAAAAAATGAACGACCGTAGTTCCTCCAGATAAAACAGGCAGCACAAGGCCCAGAAGGATGTTCTCAGACTCAGTTCAGACAATCACGTGAAGACCAGTGTGTCCGAGTGCCAGGACTTTACTTTGTTCTAAGAGTCAAGAACGGAGGTCGCCCGCACGTAACCAAAGGATCCGTCTGAGGTTAGCCCAACAGCAGCCTCGTGAACTGCAGGTACCCCACTGCAAATGCTCGCCTGATCAACGAGTGAACTACGGTCGGAACTGTCGACAGCTGAATCTCAGTATTTAGGACTAGCGCTACATCGGGAACGAAACTGGTCTTCTTCCAGTCTAAAGAGTGTGACTTGCTTGGACCCGCAATCACTTTCCATGTGCACAATCTCTGCTAGTTAAGCCAGTAGTGACTAGCCGGTCTTCAGAAAGCCCACTGCCAGTGTGTCGCAGCAGGAATCTCTCCCTCCTTCTCCCCCACCTGAAGCCGAACCAGGACTGCCTGGGCCAGAGGACACCGATTGGATGCAGCAACAGCCTGTCGCTGTTCCCTTGTGTCCGCTGGAGATCTGAATCCACACAGATTGGATAAGTATTCAGCATTCTGCATTACAGCTTCAGAATTCAATTGTTACCTCAACCTGAGTTGATATCAATTTAATTCCTATGAGTGCTGTACTTGCCTTTGAGTATCTAGTGTTGGAGTTGTAATCAAAGTTCTTTTACGAAACGGTATAAATGAATGGTATACTGAATGTATGTCCCTCTTGGTTTGTAACTCTTCGTTATTGAATACAGTATATACCTTTTTATTCTGCTAACCCTCACTCTTAAGATCTATTATGTTTATATGCACATTTTATGTATTAATAAATGTATTGTCGTGTATTAGTATCCGTGTGTGTGCGGTGCTGAGTTGTCCGACAGTTATCCGGCAAGGTCGGTTTTCTAATAGCCATCAAAGAATCATTTTGTGACTTACTGCTACAATTAATAATTGTCCCAGTAAATGCACAAAACCCCTACAAAGGTATAGAATAAAGTTTGAAAACTTGAACAACAAAAGATAACAAACAAAATTAGAAGCCAGATAGCTTCTAATAATTCTCTTCTGATCATGATGAACTACTTTGGTCATAAAGACCTCCAGGCAACTTGATTGCCTCTAATAGAGTGCTTATAGAAAGTGTACATGCCCTTTCGACACCCTGAAATCAAGACTGTTATGCCACAGCCTCAGGTAACACGGCCGTGGCAAATCACAAGCTGGGCTCCAAGGATTTCAGAGAAGCCTCGCGAGATTTCATAAAGGCTCGGTGGGAGTGAGCTTTAAATGAGTGGTTGGAGAAAATGATGCACACTGATTAGAAGGTTGAGAGGAGATGAGTGAATGAAGGATTCTTATCCAGCAGGAAGAAAACTGTGTTAACTGCATTGGAGAGGCTGGAGACCAGCACCTTGGCAGGAATGAAAAAGAGCTGTCACTAAAAGAATAAGGGGCTCCTAGCGGAAAAAGACTGCCAGGTAGTGGCAGTGGAGAAGGCAAGGGAGTAGAAGCCTTGGAGCAAGACAAAAAAGGGGGAAAACATTTGAGCCTGCAGATAATGCAGCAAGGACAGTGTTGATCTTGTGCTCTAAGATTTAGAAAAAAGGCATTTGTTAGGGTGAGTGTAAAGTGAAAGTGCAAGCTAGCACTGATAGCTCTAGCTCAATGACGGAACACTGAATAAATGGGGAAAAATGCCTCAAAAAGCTAAGTAGCTTCCACCTTTGTTCAATTGTAACGATTCTGATGATTAATGTGTTACTTTGGATAGGGTGCGTTGACTGTTCATAGGTACTGTATTTATGAGCAAATCAGTGAGATGGGCCAAAAACTTACAAAATGGTTTCGTCTTTAATTTTTCATCTTTTTTACTAATATGGATATACTGTAACAGCTTTAACAGCTGTTTGAAAAATAATATAAACATAAACAATAATAAAAGAGAACCCAAATGGGGACCAAAGTCAGATAAATGTGCTCATGGTCATTCAAATAATAGTTTTTGCAAAATCTACACATAAGAAATGTGGCACAACTCAGCAACTCAACAAGCAATTAATTTATTTTTTTAATAATATTTCCAAGGCAGTGACCTTAGAAATATAGTTACTGAGTCTGCTCCAGTTAAGCCAACTCAGTTTTCAATTCAATAATTTTGACAAATTTCCAATTTCAATAATTGTAAGACAAATAGAGTTTAATTATCTTTAATAAAACCTTTGACTGTAAACACAGAATATAACAGTTGTCAGCTGAAAATGGCTAAAATGAAGACATTCTTATTAAAAAAAAAAATATTGTCCCTTCTGGCAGCAGTGTAGTTTTAAAATGCCAGTGGGGGTGAAGAAATTGTCACAGTGTTCTGATATGCTTAGTGTCTTAGTATTGTGTGCCACAAAAAAAAAAAGAGATTGGGAGGCAAACTGTAGTTAATTCTGGAGTATGATTTATGTCTGTCTAAAAAAAGTCTTCTTTGGCTGAAGCGTTAAACACATACCATTTATCTATCCCTCCCAGATCAGATATAAAATTTCTTAATATTGCAGATGCCTGAGACTGAACATTCGTCTCTTTCAATTTTGATCTATTGACTATGTGACTCATGACAGTTTTCATATTTGCACCTAGAATAATATCAAAGTCACCAAGTCCAACAGATATTTGGACAGGAGGTTAAAAAAGTCTTGCTCAATGGGAGCATTAACCTGAAACAAAAGTATTATTTTTCCTGAAATATTAATTTTCAAATATGTCATATACCCTAGTTTATCACCTTCTGGCCCTTATATAGAAATTCAGTCATTCAATGCAGTACAATTAAATACTTTTATACTTTTGTTCTCTGCAGAAGAAGAGTTTTATGAGTATCAAAATATTCTAAAGTCTGGTTGATCCAAATGAATTTACTTTATTGTGGCAGTATGAGAGTGCAGCATATTCAGGTAATATGGATGCTCTTGTCTAAATTATATCCCCCAGAAAGCTGTGGGGAACAGCTCGCTTTTCTCACTCACTTGAACAACAATTGGTTGTATGAGAATTTAAAAATGGGAAGTGGAGGCCAGAGGAGGATTAAATCTACTTTCTGGCAACAGAGGTCAGATTCTCTGTGATGTAAATTCACCAGAGGGAAGAAAATAGAAGGAAGCAACCAATCACCTCACAGACTGACTGACCAACCGAACAAATGAGTTTAAGTGAAGTCGCAAAGAGAACCTTAGTTTTAGGTATAGTCTCAGAGAATCGTTAGTCTCTGAGAGAGATGTACTGTGTATGAGAATTATTTGGGAAGCCCAGCAGGTTCTGAATATAGATAATGAGGGAATTCTGAAGAAGTTAATTAGTAGCTCAAAGAATATTTTAGACTTTTGTTTTGTATGATTTAGTTTTTGGTCTATTTTGCTATTTTGTTTGAGTTATAAATAAAACAGTGGGTTCGCATTATCTTATGGCTGTTGGTGTTTCTGTTTTACCTGAACCTGCCTATCAACCTCCCTGTTTATGACAGCCTGCTCCAGACTGTGTCTCAGGCAGTATCAACTGTATATTTCTCCATCGCTGAGACAGCAAACACAATTGTTAAGAGAATTCTGCCTGCGTATGTTCCACAATGAAGTAGATACATTAATCACAAGTGTCAAACACCAAATAGAGCAAGCAAGTGAATGGCGACTAAAATAAACAAATACACAGCAGTTGCAAAAGTGTGAAGAGGCAGAATAACACAGGTGAACTTCTTAATCTTGCTCTTTATCAGAGTGAAAATGTACTTCCAACTACCACTGTCCGAAATGACTACCAAATAATCCCCCCCTCGACAAAGATATTTCCCAAGGGAACCTTTGTTGGGAGCCCCTTTTCCCCACCCCTTGTTGCATCTGTGACAATAACACCACTATAATAATAATAATAATTGCTTTCACTTATATAGCGCTTTTCTTGACAAAGCACTTTACAGGTAATGGGGACTCCCCTCCACCACCACGAATTTCTAGCACCACCACCAGAATCGAAAACTCCAGTAAAAGGTTAAGAGCCAAAAATGAAAAAAACAAGAATAAAAAAGTGAGAAAAATATATATTTCATGGATTTGTTTTCTACTAATATAACACATTTAAAACTGAGAACAAGAGGAACTTCATTAATCAAAGGGCTGTGAGAGTGTGGAACAAGCAGCCCAGCCATGTTGTTGAAGCTGACTCCCTGGCTTCTTTTTGAGAAACAGCTGGATGAGATCCTGAAACCAATTTACTACTAAATAGAAAAAAATGCCAGATGAACTGAATGGCCTCTTTTAATTTATAACTGTTCTTATGTTCTTATGTAGGATGAAGGCAATAAAATATAACTCCTCTTCATTGTAGCAAAGACACCTCCAAATTTTCCAAATTAGGTGTCTGATTTTTCTGCCCATTGCTCTCCTGAGATGTAGTTTAATGTATTTAATAGGTTTTGGAAGTGTTGCTGTCTAGGCATTGAAGTTCTCTACAGTTGCCCTTGAATCTGAGAAATTCTGTCTTAGTGTTTTCCTGCTTGAAGTTGGGGATAGAGCCTCTTCAGTGCCTCCAACATACAGACCCCCCCCAAAATAAAATTAAATAAGCGGGTGGGGGAGACATGAGCCTATAGCATGAGCTTCAGTGTTATTCTGCTAAGCCTGAATGTTAATCACGTGACTGCATTATGCTATTCCTAAGGAACTCCAATGGTTGTGAAAGTATGTACTGTAGTTCTGCTTTTGTCTATATACTGTATGCTGAATTGTCAACATATGTTATGTTGCAAGGCATAACTGCCATAACTGCCTAGCAGAGTTGCTAAAACAATGAGGAACTTGCTTGACGGCTTCTTCATGTGCACAGCCAATGTCAAATCCCTTTTATGGACAAGTTTTACAGACCTTACTGCATAAAAAGACCACTCTTTGTAATACTTCTTTGAGTCTGGCCTGTAAGAGCTAGGCTTTCATATGCATATGTAATAAAGAAGACTTCTGCTACATGGACACCCGAATTGCTCTCATTTGTTTGACACAACAGATGGAATCACTTATCTTACTATTAGTAAGGTAGTGATTATACAGAGGCAGTCATAAAGAATGCTTGAGGTGCAATGCACTGTTCTGCAAAGAACATGCCTTATTACATCACAAGGCAATGACTAACACCTTTTATTTTATCAAATAATCTGATGCAGGACTGCACTACTTTTTAAAATCACCAGGTGGCTCAGTGAATGTTTAACATGTCATGTGTCTGTTCAGTGAAGTATTAACCAGGAAATTAAATAGTAGTTAAACTTCATTTAGGTTTTGATTGTAATATATATTATACAGATGCAGCCACTCAGAATGCACGTCAAATCTTAGTAATTTGTTGCCTGTAATGCAGCGCGGTACATTGTGTGATTTACTGGGCAAAGACCATAGGTGGTTCTAGTGGTGTGTTAGTGAAACAATTGATTCATTTAATCTGTTTCCCTACAGTTTATCATCTTTAAATCCACTTAATATGGAATATTAATATGAAATTGAATATCTAAATGGAAAGTCTGGTAGCTGACAATAAACAGAAGAATAACAGAAGCATAATGTACCTGAATGTCACAAATGCTAATAATTTATAAATATAAACATATTATACATACTGATAGTGGTAGATTAAAATAAATAAAGTATGCAACAATATTCCACCTTGCATCAAAGTCAAGTTACTTGGAAAAGTTCTGTTCTCACCATATAAAGTTTATATACTTTATAAGATCTGAACAGGTGGGATTAGTTTTATAAAATGCTATAATGTTTTTCACCATTTCTATGAATAATTGCTGTTGTAATTGTTGTAAAAAATACTTTTTAAAATTAGCTTAATAGGAAATATTAATCTGGAATCTTGTTTTGTAACTAAAAAATTTTTGGTACTTGAAAATAAAAAAAAGTTTCTGAAAGTCATTGATGATATTAATTTATGGATCTATCTATATTTATATATATATTCCTCTTTCTTGTAAAGATCTGCATTGATTTCATTAACTCATTCACTTGTGGTTATTTCATTAAAAAAATTGACATGTTTGTTTTAACTACATTTTGGTGTCATTGTTGCTGCAATGGACAATGAAACCTGAGTTTGTAATGTAGGGCACTGCACTTGAGTGATGCTCTGGTACAGTGGTTTCTTGCTTGCTGTTTAGAAAGTCCAAAGGTCAATTCCTGGTCAAACCAAAACCTTGATTTTTTTTATACTCATCCGAATGTATAAACTATATTCGCATTTCTGTTATTTTTATATATCATATATATTAATGTGAATGAGGCCACAGGACCAGATAACATCTGTCCCAGAGTTCTGAGGGCCTGTGCTGATCAGCTGAACGGAGTGCTCCAGCAACTGTTCAACCTGAGCCTGCGGTTGGAGAGAGTCCCGGTGCTCTGGAAGACATCATGCCTGGTCCCGGTACCAAAGAAAGGGCACCCCTCTGTCCTCAACGACTACAGACCAGTTGCACTGACTTCTCACGTCATGAAGACACTGGAGAGGCTGGTCTCATCCCACCTGAGACCCCTGGTCAGCTCATCACTGGACACCCTACAGTTCGCCTACCAGCCCAGTGTTGGTGTGGAGGATGCAATCATCTACATGCTGCAAAGGGCCTACTCACACCTGGACAGGGCTGGCAACACTGTAAGGATCATGTTTTTCGACTTCTCCAGTGCCTTCAATACCATCCAGCCCTTACTTCTAAGGAGGAAGCTGGAGGAGATGCAAGTCGATGCCTCCATGACCTCGTGGATCACTGACTACCTGACTGGCAGACCACAGTCTGTGAGACTTCAGAACTGTGTGTCTGAACAGGTCAACAACTCAAAGTCATGCCACCTGCAGAAGTTCTCAGATGACTCTGCAATTGTGGGATGTATCAAGGGTGAGCAGGAGGAGGAGTACAGAGGACTGGTCAGCAGCTTTGTGGAGTGGTGTGGGGTGAGCCACTTGGAACTGAATGTAACAAAGACAAAGGAACTGGTGGTAGATTTCAGGAGGAAAAAGGTCAAACCTACTCCTGTTTACATCCATGGGAGTGGCGTGGAGATGGTGGACACGTACAAGTACCTGGGAGTGCACATCGACGATAGACTGGAATGGTCTAAGAACATCGAGGCCATCTATAAGAAGGGACAGAGCCAACTTTACTTCTTGAGGAGGCTCAGGTCCTTCAATGTATGTAGTAAGATGCTACATATGTTCTATCAGTCGGTGGTAGCGAGCGCCATTTTCTACGCAGTGGTATGCTGGGGCCCTGGGATTAGAGCAGTGGATACTAAAAGGCTGAACAAGCTCATCAGGAGAGAATTATGTTTATTAGTTGTTTTGGAAATTGTTTGACTTCATCAGAGATGTTAGAAACAGTTGTTAAAAATACACTAGAACAACAACAAAAATTTGTGATTCATAGCACCTATTTCAGCTTAACATTTCTGAACATGTAGGGAATGTTTCAGGAATGGTGGTGCATTCTGTCCTCTCAGAAGTGGGAGGGAAGCTGGGTGTGTGCTTTTATTTTCACTTTCCATCAATACACATTCCCAATAGTCACTGATGCAGGACCACATTCTAGCAGCATCTGCGTCTCCTGGTTACTAATGCACCTTACCATAAAGCAAATTACAGTACACAACAACTACATTCAAATTACTATTCAAAAGTTTTGTTTGGCCTTTTAAATATGAAGATTCTAAAGTCAGGTGTAAGAAGGTTTATTAACTACGGAAAGTATTCTTTTTCTGTTTCAGCTGAATGAGACAAACAGAAAGTAAAATCAGTCAGGATCTTGGAGTTTAATAAGCAAACACATGGGACTAAAACATTTTGCATTAAAAGACCAAAACAAACCTAATGTCACAGTTGGTGTGGGAATTGTTGGGTTTTTAGAATTTTCCTGAGAGGAAGGTCAAACAGAATTATTTAACACATTCTTTTCCACAAACTCATCTACTAGCAATAGCTGCTTGTAAGAGCAAGGTAACTTTCAGCTCAACAAAATAAGTTATAATACACTCAGGCAGACACATTTTTCAAGCAAAATTAGCTGTTTATGTTTGTCATAATCAGCTACTTTGCAAGCAGTACACAACTTCTCAAAAAGTACCCCTATCTCTAGTGCAAACTCAGCGAAGGTTTCATTTTTAAATAATTTTTAAACCTCTGACGTTGTGCCCCAGGATCTAATAGCACAATCAAAACAAAACACCGGCTGGGCACATCATGATCTCACCTGCAGGTGTGAAATGCAGTATGGTTAAAAGCTTCTGTTTAAAAGGTTGCAAGCAGTACTTGTCTTCTCAAAAAGTAATCCCTTCTCTCGTGTAAACTTAACAAAGGTTTGATTTTTTAATAATTTTGAAACCTTTGATGATATGCTTCATGGATTAATTCAGTATTCAGTATTCAGTATAGTATAATCAAAACAAAATATTGTTACCTATTGTACAGTACTAGTGATGTAGAGATTGGAGTTACTCACAGATTCAGTCTTTACATTTTCACATTGAAAAATGTGAAACGTGAACACATATACATGTGTTTGTTGATGTTGTGGTTTTACAATAAATCGAATATGAATTTTTATTTATTCATGGTAAAGTTTCTTACATCAAAAGTCTTACATCTTTTGTCATTAAGTCACACTGTTAGACTGAGGAAAAAAATCATCCATAGAACAACTTTCTCCCAAGCAAGATTTTTTAAGTTAGTGTTTTCTTATAACTCGCAGTGGCAGAACAAAGACAAAGAACAAAGATAACAATTCCCGACATGACACACACGAGAATCACATGAAGTCATATCCACTGATACAATATACAGAAACAGTAGCATTCATGTTAATGAACTGCAATGTGATTGGCATACTGTGTAAATATACTGTATATAAAGTATGATACTATTTGGTTTTAAAGCCACACTACGTGTGAAATATATTTTAATAATCAAAATCTAAAGAAAAATTGTTCCCTAATTACTTGTTGCTGACATTTTACAGAGGTTTTTCAATCAGGCTGACCCTCCCAATCTCAATAAGGCAATTAAAGAGACAATTTAGCTCTCTCCCCTGTTTATTCATTCTCTTACATTGAGCTAAGAGGTCAGTGCTAAGCTTTGCAGTACTGAAATGTTCATCTGACAAACACCTTGTTCTTTTCCTAGATTTACGCGTAATGAATCAGCTGGGCCATTCAGCCCTCACTCTTTATTTTGTCTCATATAGTGACAGGGACACTATACTGTAAAAAGGTGCCATCCTTCAGATGAGACGTAAAACTGAGGTACTGACTGTCTGTCATTAAAAATCCAAGGGCGTTTCTTGAAAAGATTAGGGGTGTCACTAAGGCTTCCTGGCCACATTTCCCATTGGTATTACCAATCAAGGCCTCCTAATTAAACCCATCTATGAATTGGCTTCACAGGTGAATATAAATAGATTAATCACTCTGAATTTTCACATGTGCATGTTGTCCCTCCCTTAGCACTATTGATGGTATTTTTTAGGTTTAAGCTAGACTTCATAAATGCTTTTTCAAATCAAAATTTTCTCAGGGAATAAACCAATTAAGATTACAATACATATTAAAAGAAGTCTAATTCCCTCTCTTTTGGAAATATATTGAGATTATAGAACAAATCACTGAAATTCAAACCCTTTAAGCCTGAACAGTTAGATCAATATACAACCATCAGCAGTCTCGGAGCATGGAAAAATGAATCAATGCCTGAGGATGTGTTTCTGTATCTCAGCGAGACTTACAGTCAAGTTAGAGGAAATAAATAATCATAGTTCTGTGAATTGCAGGCGCTGGCCACTGTCAGATTGTACTGTAAGAGGCACAATGTCATGTACAAAATGATATTCAAGCTTCAGTTTGATACACTCTCTGTGTTCAGAATTTTAAATGTGCAATAAGGAAAAAACATGCTGAACCTAATTGAAACAACAGCAACAAGAAAGAATAGGCACTGTATCTTAAAGGCTGAAGATGGGGTAAAAAGAGACTGTAGCCATGTTTCTTAGAGTAACTGAGCGACAGCTTGACTTAGAGTACTCATGTACTATGTGCTCGGAGGACTACTCCAGGACTGGACCCAGCTTTGCCCTAAACCGTAGAGTAGGTGTAACATCCTTGCTGGACACTACTCAGCCACCAGCAGAGAATCCAAGGCCATGCTCATTAGTGTCTAATCCTGAAGTGTTCCTCTCTAATTCTTGCTTGTGGGTTATTCCCCGACTGGTGAAAACCCCTCATAGACCAACTGACAAACTAATAATGTTGTTATTAACCAACTCCTTGAAAGTTAAGACAGAAAAGAAACCCTAGTTTGTTCTCAGTAGACCCATTAGTAGCAGTGTAAACCTTCTCATGATTGATATACTTTGGCCAGGTCCACTCTACTGTCTTCATTACCTTACCAGCAGACCTGACATACAGTAGCAACAACTGAGTCTGCTACTATTTTACATGTTCACGTCAGAGTATTCTATATTTCCTTGGCTGTTGTCTCTTTAATTCTAGGAGACCTGAGCTCTTTAACAGGTATGAGCTCATTTGCAGGGAGCCAGCCTCCTTCTCCTCCTACCTTTGACCACTGCCTCTACTCAGAACTGCTCTGAATAGAGAACCCACGGAATCACCTATCTTTAAACTATCCTATTATTGTAGCAGAGATGTGAGTAGGTTTCCCTAAAAAGTAGCCAGATAGCTACATACTGACTTTTCCTCTCTAACTTAGGTTCTTTGATGTCCCCACTACTGTTTCCATGCCTTTCTTATATCAGTGGGAAGAGGAAACTGTAGCTGTAGGTACAGTACATTTGCAGTTGTGAATCTTTCTTTTCATTTCTGTTGCGTAAATGCATTTTGTACACCTTACCCACATTTTCTCATTCTTACTAATAATCTTATGGATTATTACTTCCTCCAAACCACTGCAAGGTTCATTTTTTACCTGACAAATGTGTGTTTGTTATCATTCCATCGCTATCCTCATTACCTGGTTACAGAGTTTTAATTTATACTGTACCTTTTGAAATGTCCCTTTTGATCAGGCTGTCATCTTGGTCTCTCATTTGTTGACTGGGAGGAATGATTGGTGGACTGAAAACATTCAACCAGTCTCTGCAAAACAAATAAAAGTGATTTAAAGATGCAGTTGTGCAAATCGCAATCATAGCCCACATTAAACATATTATAAACAACAAAAGCAAACTCCTGCATTGATAGCAATAGAGTTCCCTTAAAATAGGTTTTTCATCCTTCATCACTTCCAAGGTCTGTTTGGCTATTTTGTTAAAAATAGTATTGCTGGTTCAGCACAACAGCTCCCTTTTTCATATGACATTGTGATTATTTTCTCAAGTGTATCTGTATTGTTCCCTCCAAATCATATTTCTGTCTGTAGAATTAAATTAAACAGCCCAGAATCACAAACAGATGGCATTTCTATATGTACAGCTGCAGCATTGTAGTTTGATTATTATATTCTGTTATTTGGCTTGGCTTTTCACAAATTATTCCTGAATGACAACAATGCACGCATAAGTGTTTCAATAACCTATAGCTGTTTTTCTCAAGTAAGGTCAAATCACATTTGTATAGAGTTTAAAAACTACCCAGCTGCTGGGTTTTTTGAATGCAGATAAAAGATAAATACAAACAGGCTTTTAAACAACACAACATAACAAAATATTCAAACTAAGAACATTTAGACGTTCCTCCTAAACAGCATAAACAGTCATACAAAGACATCTATAAAATAAAATTAAGAAATAGGTTTTATGAACTTTTATTCCAAGTTAAAATCTCCAAATAACATTAATCTGTTTTAAATGTTCTGAAAATAATATTTTGATAACAGATAACTTTCACCCATTGTAACAGAGCAGCGATTCGTCACTTCATTTTGTGCAATGCCAAACCAGTGATTTATGGTTGTTCTGCTAGCTGAATTAAATTTTGTGGCAATTTGGCTGACCTGAAACTATTTTTTTACAGTGCTGTTGTTATGCAGCTCTGGGGAGGCTGACCTGAAATCTCTAACAATCTCCCAGATCCTGCACACTCCAGGACCAAACAACCAGCCTTTGATGACACCTAGAACTTCATTGGGACTTACAGGGATTTGTACTGCTACTATATCTCTACCCTTCTGTAGAGCTACCTTTCTGTTACCCTAATTGTAACTTACACACTCGAGTTTACTATTGAACGTTACAAGCAAGAATTACTACCATAATTTACTTACTTCACCTGTGAGGACAGAGAATTTAATAATTGTATTCCATTCTGAGATTATACAGTACATCAGAACTTTGTTTTCATCTTGGAAGGAAAACTCTCTGCCACCTGCTGAGATCAGTGCTTCTGTCTGACTACCAATCCAAGGAGTGCTCCCTTGCTACCACATGGACTAACACATGGTAGTACTACCCTGGAGTAGAATTTTGACTGAAGATAATTCTCCCTTTTTCAGCCTCCCTTTGCTACTCGCCCTGTTTTACCCAAGCACACTCTGGGTCTGTAACCACATCCTTTGATCTAACTGTGTCCCCTTCCAGGGTAGAGACAAGTCACCTGTTTTATTCTTCAGTGCTTTAAAATGTTCTACTCAATACCCTAGTGTAGTAGCATTCATATTTCAATCACCCATCTTCTATCTCTCATTAACTACTTTGAATGCATAGTGCTTAAACTCTAAGACATCTTTTCCTATAGATTTGAATCTCCTTTACACATTGGGATTTTTACTGGCGCTCATATCCAACAGAGTTAAACCATGGGGCAAGCTAGAAATTGATCATCTATTTCTTCAGAACCGACCTGTTCCACAGAGATAGCTCTCTAGGTGTTGCCTTACTCAACCCATTTAACTATACATCCAAGAGGAAACTTTTACCTAACCAGGAGCATAATTTCAACTAGGACACCCTCTCTTCCAAACTCCTTCCATAGTTTGTAATCATAACCAAGATTTAACCAATTCCCCCTATTGGGGAATCTTAAATCCCCTCCAGAATTTGTAACCAGTCTTTCCTAGTGTTCTAACCTGAACAACCCTGTCCCCTTCTGGGGTTACTACCCGGGCTCTCTCCTGTAGTCTTAAATCTTTCAGCAAAAGTAATATAATCACTCCTACTACTATGTCTCCCTAGGCTCTTGGCTACTGATGGAAACCATATCACCTAACCCAGCAATGAACTGGGTTAGCATCCCCTCTAAAAGAGCAGCATCCCCTCCAAAAGAGCTAATTTGCTTTCACCCATTGATAAGAACAGAGCTCCTACCCTTTGGAGCTAACCTATGGAGGGAGCTAACTTTTACTCTTCTACTGAACTTCTGTACAAAGAAGTTCAGGTGGGTAGCTGCATATTAATAATAAACTTATTACTTGTTCTTCTGTACAAAGAATGCTCTCTGGTTATCCATTTCCGACACCCACCTGTCTAATCCCTGAAACCAAGAGTATTTGTGAAAATATTACTAAACTCTATCAATCTGGTAGATATCTACAACCAAGCTATCCATACTATACATCCCCTTTCCCTCATTGATTTTGAATTGATGTATTCAATGTTAAAAGGTTCACAATGTGAGGTGAGAGAATACTAGCCTTCATCTGTGCTCTTAACCCTAGATTAGAAGCAGTACAATCCAGTATGTGGTAGTTCCTGTTTGTATTGGACCCCTGTACAATAACCTGTTTCTTACTGGAAGCTCTGACATGGCAGCTACCAAGTGTGCTTCTGTGTGACCACATCCGTCTCACTAGTGCCCAGTGACTAACCAATTAGAGGTTAGTTATTTATTAGAAATAACTATGGGGAGTGCTGACCCTTGCTCCTCCCTTGCTTCTCTCCTCTTCACTCAGAGTCAATGTGTTCCTTGGAGATGCCTCTTTGAATGGTACCTAATCCATCTCCTCTAATTGAGAGACGACTGTAAACCTTTTCTTTAGGTTACAGAGACTGGCATCCATAGTCCCATAACTGATGGTCTTGTTGTAAACTTTCTGTCTAATACTTTGTCTTTACTCTGATGTTACCTTATCTGAGCTCCTGCTTTGTAACTCAACCCCTTCTTAAAGAGACCGGCTAACTGCCGCTGTACATACAGCTAGTAGTTTGGCTTTCTTATGCAAATGTGTGCTCGTAACTCACTTGAACACATGTGCTCCAATCTTTCTAATAACTTCTTTAAATAGTTCAATCAGTTTAACCTTTTAAATGTATGCTTTTATCAGACCACGCAAGCCAAGAGAGACAAAGTGACATTGATCAGTGAGGTAAGACTTGAACCATTTGAGAGCAGTGTCAGAAACTCCAAATACAGTCTGAAGATGAGAAAGTAAGATATCATGGCTAACAGTAGCAGCACTGTGATCAAGAAGAATGAGGATAGAAAGAGAACCAGAATCAGAAGTTAATAAAATTGTACTTAGATTCTCTAAGATTGTAGTGACTTTAACCAGCACAGTTTCTGTCCGTGAAGATGTTTTGGAAACCAGATTGGAGGGGTTCAAAAAGGCTATTTGCAATGAGGTAATTATTTAGCTGTAACAGTGCATTCTACAATTTTTGCAAGAAAGGGTAAATTGGAGATGGGGCAACAATCGTTTAGATTGTCCTGAACCATGTTTGGCAGTTTTAAGGATTACTTGGTACAACACCTGTGCTCAAGGATTCATTTACTATGTTGAGGACAATGGCACAGAGAGAAGTGAAACAGGACTGAAATAAAGTGGTGGGAATGGGACCTAACATACAGGTGGTAGAGAGAACTTAGAGACAAGGATTCAGTAAAGCTCGGCATGCAGGGAGGAGGTGTGGAAATGATATGCGTTGTAGAGAGAATGAGATGCCTCATGTTGTCAAGCTTGGAATGAAATACATTTTAAAAAGTGTTGTAAAGTCGCAAAGAGGCAGGTAATGCAGTAGGGCAGTTTGGCTTTAGCAGTCTGTTGATGGTGGAGAAAAGGTGTCTAGGGCTGTTATGGTTATTTTCAAGGATGTGAGAGAAGTAGATGGATCTAGCAGACTCTATCGTATCCTTATATCCAGACAAGTAGTCCTTCCAAGCCTGATAACGTACATTTAGCCCAGAAAGATACACCTATGTTCAAGTTCCCAGGAGACTGCCTTCATTGATTGCAGATGGTCGGTGTACAGGGGGCAGAGTGAGAAAAAGAAATTGATCAAGTTTTTAGAGGAGCGAAGGTGTTGAGGGTTGATAAAAGAGCACTATTAAGCAAATGTATTTTGTCCTCTTGAGGATCAGAGGTAGAGAAACAAGACAAGGAGGATAGAACAGAATATGTGAACCTAGGCAGATCAACTGATCGCCAATTGCAAAAACTTATGGAACGTGGGGGGAAGTGTAAGAAACAGGTAATTCCAGATTGAAAAGAATAACTAAATGGTCAGAGACGCGTAGTTCAAGCGAAGAAAAGTGAGAAACAAAAGAGTAATTTGCAATTATTAAATCAAGAACGTGTCCTTTGAAAGTGTTGGGCTAAGAACAAACTGGGTTAGATCAAAGCATCCCAACAGAGCTAGAAAATCCTTAGTTAAACTGGAAGACTGTGAGTCAGTATGTATATTAAAGTCCCCAAGAATAAGGATCCTCTTAAATCTGAGGCATAAAAATGAAAGTGAATCAGAAAACTCACCTAAAAAGGCTGGGTGGTCTATAGACCCTGGCAATGATGGTAGTTTGGGGAACAGACATTTAAAACAAGACATTCAAAAGAAGATAGAAGAGGTACAGTAACAGGACTCAAATTGTAAAGTAGATTAGAAATAACAATAATGCCCCTGAAAGATGAGGGAGGTGAAACAAACCGTACCTCGGAGGGACTAGTTGGTTGAACAGGAAACATTCATTTTGTCTGTGCCAGGTTTCAGGTAAGCACAGAAAGTCATGTTTTTTTTCTGTTCTGTAATAAAATCACATATGAGAAGAGCCTTGTTGTTCATGGAGTGGGTGTTTAGTAGCGCTAATCTCACCAGTCTTGGGGAGCCAGGGGGCAGCGGTGTGGGTTCCAGGCACTGTAGAGGGAGTAATTTTTTAAGTTTGCACCGATATAATATATAAAAATGATATTATTTTGAATGTGACACTCTATAATATGTTGAGTGTTGTATGGATTAGATAAGAAACTATATTTTTTGTTTTTAAAAAAAACTTGAAGTGGCTGTTATTTTATATTATTCATCCAACTAATGTGGAATCACCACTGTCTCTTCATGTTTCGTATCATTGCAAAGACACCTGTAGTTCCATTGGAAGAATTAGAAAGTGAAGACAGGCTGCTTATGCCTAGGATAATTTTCACCCTAGGGAGTGTGGAAGGCATAGATAGTAGGTGGTGGTGCTCACATGCTCCAGGAACTTGTATGGACTGATATGATGAGCCAGTTTACAGGAGGGCAGCTGGAGACAGAGGTGTCAAGTAAAGAACTTCTCCCAGACAAAGGAAAGGAGTATCTCATTGACGACAGTCCTTTCCTTTCAGTGGGCTGTCACTGGGGTATTTCATTGACAACAGTCCTTTCCACTGGGCTGCCTTCTGCAGGTTGTCCCGTATCACTAGCCAAACTCCCACCAGGCGGTAGACACTTGGTCAATGTCGGCAAACAAATCAGGATCCTCTGTTGGAAAGAATGGTAGAAGGGAATCTGTGGAGCCTGAACAATGTTTTTGTAAATATGTCTGCCATTTGGACAGCAGTCATAATCTAGGCAGAGGGAAGAAGTGTGTGGATTTTGAGAAATGGTCGACTATGCTGAGGAGGACTGAATACCTCCGGGAGCTGAGGAGACCAGTGGTGAAATTGCTGCTACAGTTCGTCGGGAAAGGGAAAGGTGTGTAAGTGACCTGTTGGTGCTTGTCGAGAGTCTTTTGCACACTGGATATGCAGCAATGAAGGTGGTCGTGTCTGCACAGGCGAGTGAAAACAGTGGACAAAACAATGAAAGTGTGGCCTGAAGGAGCTGAATCAGTCCTGCAGGACTGTTTTGAACGCACTGACTGGAGTGTGTTTAAAGATGCTGCCACACAGGGATCATACACCGACATACAGGAATATACATTGTCAGTCACTAGCTACATCAGGAAATGTGCTGATGATGTCACACTCACAAAAGAAATAAGAAGTTTTCCTAACCAGAAACAATGGATGAACAGTGAGGTTTGCATCCTAATCAAAGCAGGGGATGCAGCTTTCAAATCGGGCAATAAATCAGAACTAAGGTCAGCCAGGATCAATCTAAACAATGGTATTAAAAATGCAAAAAACACACTCAAACAGGAATTAGAGGAACACTTCACTACTAATGACCCAAGGCATATGTGGCAAGGTATACAGGCCCTCACAGATTACAAGAGGAAGAACATCTGTGCACCTGCCCATGATGCCTCTCTGCCTAACGAGCTCAACACCTTCTATGCTCGGTTTGAAGCCAGCAACACAGAACCAGTCAACAGAGCTGCACCCTCCGCAGCTGACCAGCTACTCTCACTGTCTGCAGATGAGGTGAGGAGATCTCTGCTAAAAGTGAACACACGCAAGGCTGCAGGATCCAACGGCATACCCAGTCGCGTCCTCAGAGCCTGCGCCAATCAACTGGCGGGTGTATTCACAGACATTTTCAACATGTCTCTGGCCCACCTGCTTCAAGACAACCACCATCATCCCAATACCGAAGAAAACCACAAAGACATGTCTTAATGACTACCAACTGGTGGCACTAACACCTGTCATCATGAAGTGCTTCGAGAGGCTGGTCATGAAGCACATTAAGGACACCATTCCAAACACACTGGGCCTGTACAAATTTGCCTACTGGCCCAACAAATCCACAGATGACGCAATCTCCATTGCCATACACACTGCTCTATCCCATCTGGACAAAAAGAATACATACGCAAGACTACTATTCATCGACCAGCTCAACTTTTAACACTATCATTCCAGAGAAACTAGTCAAGAAACAGTGCATTAGATCTCAACACCACCCTCTGCAACTGGATTCGGGACTTTCTGACAGGCAGACCTCAGGCTGTCAGGCTTGGAAACCACACCTCCGGCACACTAACTTTGAACACTGGGGTTCCCCAGGGGTGTGTGCTTAGTCCATTACTCTACTCCCTCTACACCCACAACTGTAAGGCCAAACACAACACCAACCCCATCATCAAGTTTGCTGATGACACCACAGTCTGATCACAGACAATGATGAGAGGGCCTACGGGGAGGAGGTCAATCTCCTTACAACGTGGTGTGAAGACAACAACCTCACCCTCAACGTTAGCAAAACCAAGGAGCTGATCGTTGATTTCAGGAAACTGCAAAACGGACATGCCCCTGTCCACATCAACAGGACTGAAGTCGAAAGGGTCAGTAACTTTAAATTCCTTGGCATCCATATCACCGAGGACCTCACATAGTCTCTCAATGTCACCTGTCTGATCAAGAAAGTGCAACAGCGCCTGTACTTCCTAAGACGGTTGAAGAACGCTAAGATATGTCCCCAGATCCTCACTAACTTTTACAGATGCACTACAGAAAGCACACTGACAGGTTGCATCACAGTGTGGTATGGCAACTGCAGTATTGCTGATCGTAAAGCCCTACAGCAGGTAGTGAAAACTGCCCAGTCCATCACTGGGGTTGCCCTCCCATCTATACAGGACATTTATGACAGACGGTGCTTGAGGAAAGCTCTAAGCATCATCAAAGACCCCACACACCCCAGCTACAGACTGTATGACCCTCTACCATCTGGAAAATGATACTGGCTCATTCGGGCCCGGACTACCAGACTCAGAGACAGTTTGATTTGACCTATGATTGGAACCTCACAGTGCCTTCTATCTTACCAAAAAACTCAAGCACACATTGAAATCCACCTCTACCTTACATGTCAAAAAGCTCACTCCCCATAATTTCTATCCTTTAGATATGCATGTTTTTGCACATCTGATGTTGTTTTTGCACATTACCTGTTACCTTTTTGTTGTTTTGCACATTGCCTGTTGTTGTTTTTGCACACTGCCTGTTGTCTCTGTCTTTTTTTGTTGTACTACTTATCGTCTGAGAGCTAGCTAAATAGCATTTCGTTTCATCATATACAGTACCTGTATATGAGTATAATGACAATAAACTTGAACTTGAACTTGAACTTGAACCATTAATGAATGCAGTGCTCCCTCCAGAAGGTGTCTCCAATCTTCAAGGGCCATTTTCACTACCAGAAATTTTCGTTCTCCTACATCATAATTTCTCTTCACTGAGGATATGTTTCAGGAATTCTATGCACGGGGATGAAACGTAGGTGGTGACCCTAATTGTTGGACAGCATCACACCCACGCCAATGTCAGAGGCATCCACCTCAATTTCAAAGGGCTAAGAAGGCACAGGGTGTTGAAGAATGGGAGCAGAGGTGAATTGCTTCTTCAGCTTTTTGAAAACAGGCTGCTCTTTGGGGTTCCACTTTCCCTGATTGGGACTCTTTTTGGTAAGGTGATGGAGGAAACAATCATACTTAAGTCAGATAAATTGTTGTTAGTAATTAGAAAAACCCACAAAGTACTCAATCTGTTTGAGGGAGGTGGGTATGGACCAGTTTTTGTTGGCCGCAACTTTGCTGGGATCTATTCAAAGTCCAGAAGGAAATAATATGTGACCCAGGAATGCCACCTCAGACTTGTGGAACTCACATTTCTCAAGTATAGCAAAGAGGTGATTTTCCTGGAGATGTTGGAGGACCTGGCATGTTGAATGTGTTCCAAGTAGCTTTGAGAGAGGATGAGAATGTCATCTCAATAGGCCACCATCAATTTATCCAGGAAGTCCAAAAAGATGTAATCTTTGGAAGATGGCAGGGGAGTTATATAGTCCAAATGGCATGACCAGGTACTTGTAGTATCCTGAGTGGGTGTTAAACGCCATTTTCCATTCATCCCCTTCTCGGATCCAGATTAAATTGTATGTCCTCCACAGGTCTATTTTAGAGAAAAAATAGCTGCCCTGCTGACATTTTCCAAGAGAGATGGAATTAAAGGAAGAGAATACTGTTTTTCAAGTGATTTTATTAAGTCCCTGTATAGTCAGCCCCAGCAGGTGATGAGGAAGGACAGATGAAGCCCTTCAGAGGTTATTTTTATTGTATGCCTTCATGGCTTTGGATTCAGGGGGTAAGAGAGTTAACAGGGGTCCACTAGGGGGCATGGTTCCAGGAAGCAGGTCAATCACACAATTGTAGCCTCAATGCATGGAAAGATTTGAGCTTTCTGCTTAGAAAATCCATCAATGATACTTTTTGAACTTTTGATACTCCTCAGGCCTCCTTTTGGCAGTTTGATACCCATGACACTAATTGTCAGGTTGCCCTTCCAGGGTGGGGTTACAGTGGTACTAGAAAGTTTGTGAACCCTTTAGAATTTTCTGAATTTCTGCATAAATTTGACCTAAAATGTGATCAGATCTTCATTTAAGTCTGGGGTGGGGAACCTTTTTTTTGCCAAGGGCCATTTGGATATTTATAACATAATTCGCGGGCCATACAAAATTATCAATTTAAAAATAAGCCTGCTATATTTGGTCAAACATTTAATTAACTCACCCCTAATTTGATGGCTGAACTGCCTCTCTTTGGTGAGGTGTGTGATGTTAGCTGGTATTGATGATGTCGCTACTCGCAACTGCTTTTCCAGGTTTGCGTCGGTCAGTCTGGAGCGCAGTCGATCAAACAGCCACTTGCTATCATTGAGTTCCCTGACAGGTTTTCCCTTCACCTCCATGAACTGCTTGACTTCATCCCGCAGTTTGTAAAACACAGTGTGTTAACACTTTCGCAACGTGTACACTCCCAGCCTGCCTAGCACTGACTGTCCTCTGAGTCACCACAATACAGGCAGATGGGCCGCGGGCAGCCAGCGAGAAGCATGCGTGTCTGTCCCGAAATGTACTCGTATGGTTCCTGTCTATCCCGTAATGGACGTTCCTTGCTTGTCCCTCAAAATTAACGTTATTATTATGATTCACTTAATATAATGTTGCTATGAAAAAAGCTCCTAGATTTATTGAATTTCAAGTCCTGCCTACGTACGGCTGGGCGATATGGCCAAAAACATTATCACGATAAAAAATGTCATATCAGTTGATATTGATAATTATCACGATAAATGTCAAATCATTATTTCTTTCAAGTTTAAAGGCAGATTTATTTCTCCTGAGTGAAAGTTGAAGAAACCACAGTTAATTGGTGAATTAAACAACTCTTTTCTTTTAAGAACACATCACTTGCCAAACAGCAGAAACATTAAACAAATCTGTTAGCTGCCCGGTCTGCAACACGCACGCGCACTCGCGCAGTATTTAGTGCGCATGCGCGTATCATGCGTAAAGCATGAACATTTATCGAACTTTTGTTAAAATTATATTGAGGAAAATTATATCGCGATAATTATCGTTATCGAATTATCGCTAGGCTATATGCCTGCGGTTGCCTTGGCAGGGCCAGACCAAATGATTTTTGCCTTGGCGGGCCGGACGTTCCCCACCCCTGATCTAAGTCATAAAAATAGATAAGAAGTACCCAATAAAACAAAGAACACACAAAACGATATACTTTTTCATTCATTTACTGATCAAAATGATCCAACATTAAATGTCTTTGTCAGAAAAAGTATGTGAACCTCAAGGATTATCAGGATGATTAAACTTTCTAGCACCACTGTATGTTTCTGAAGCCATGGAAATCCAAGGATTTCCATCCATGGATGAGCAAGCAGTGGGGAGAACTAATGCACAACAGTTCAATGGTTTCTTTACGTAGTACTCCCACAGTCAATGTTATGGGCTTGGTCTTCAGCATTACCAAGCCAGAACTCAGCGGGAACCTGTCAATCATTTGGATGAGTAGGACAGAAGAGCAAGGAATCAGGGGAATTCGCAGTCTTTGTGCTGTAGCTATTGATGAAGTTTCCCACTGGACCTGAATCGATGCCTCTTCCTGCCAATCTCCTGTTCCCCACTTGAGTCTGGCGGAAAGAGTGAGTGTAGCCGAGTTCTGAGGAGATTTATTTGCCATGCTCAGTAGACACTCTTCCCCATCTACTGGCCAGGTGTGTTTCCCAGACAAGTTGGAGTGTTCTTCAGTTGATGGTCTTTTGCTCTGCAATAGGGGCAGAGGTCTTCTCATTTGCCCCATTTATGTTCATAAGGGAAGAGCCATATTTGCCAGGCTGCATGGGTTTCTCTGCTGTAGTTTGATGTGGTCTCGGGTCCTCAGACAAGTAGAGGGTTTGAGAAATCGGTAGTTATTGTGTCGGGTGGAATCCTCTACGCCTCTCCTGACAGTGTTCTTCAGATTAATGTTCTGATGTTCTGATGTTCTGATGTTCTGAATGTTCTGAATGTTCTGAAGATGAACAGGTGACCAAGGTAGTCAGCTCTTCCAGGGAGTTTGGAATTAACAGGCCTGCCAGCAAGACCTTGATTCCATTAGACAGTTCAGTACAGAAACTGCACATACAGTAGAGCTTTCGCCCACCACCCCCTGACAAGGGATTTAAAGTGAATGTCGTACAAGTGAGCGGTCCAGATCTTTGTTTTAACTCAGCCTCCCTGCTAGATGTGTCAAAAGCCTGCTGTATGGCCCCCATAAAGAAAGTTTTGTTGTTGCAGAAGTGATCTAACTGTCTCCAGAAGAATGATGCCCAAGCCGGGTTTTCAACTATTAACGGGGAGATTAAATAGGCCTTCTCAGAGTTTTCGATAGGGAAGGATGTTGGCTGCATGGAGAATGCAATGTCACATTGATTGAAAAAAATCATCACAAGTACAGTACCTGGATTGCCGTAGAAAGGGTGGACTTGAGCTTCTGCCTTAAGGGTAGCTCTTGCTGGTGCAAGGGAAATGGTGCCTGCACTGCTCATGTGGAGAGAGTGAGAGCGAAAGTGGCACGGATAAAACTGAGATTTCCCACATCATCTCCAGCATTTGCAGTCTCGTGTCATGCAGTATATTACACATATTTTTTCTTTCTTATTGTTGTAGCAAGACTGTTCAATGATGATATAAAATTCCAGCCATTTTTTTGTGTTCTTCTGGAGCTCCTTTTCCTGCCTCCAACATTTTCTTATGCTGCAGCAGCTGCAAGCCTGAAGTGCAGCATGGTGATTAGCCAAAGCCCAAGTACAGATCTCAGAGCAGTGTTTCAAAATTTAACAGAGAATTAAAACAGAGAATGGTAATGGCTTTTCTCTCCACTCAAGACAGAGAGAAATTAATACATGCTCTTGTATACAGCAGGTTAGACTACTGCAATGCCCTACTATCAGGGAGCACCCATCACTCATTCAACACCTTACAACAAATTCAGAGTGCGGCAGCTAGAATTGTTAGGAGCAGAAAGTACGACCATATAAATCCTATACTTAGCTCTCTTCATTGGCTTCCTGTCAGATACAGGGTGGACTTTAAAATCCTTCTACTTAATTATAAGGCTCTCAGAGGTCAGGCACCTGTCTGTCTAATGGAACTTATAAATGTACACAATCCAAGTCTCCCGATTAGATCACCAAATGCAGGTCTTCTTCATATTCCACACATTAATAAAAAAACAGTTGGTGTAAAGCCTTTAGTTACAGGGCCCCTAGTTTATGGAATAATCTCCCACCTCATGTTCAGGATGCCAAGTCAATTTCAGTATTCACAACTCCAGACTGAAAACCTATTACTTCAGGCTAGCCTACTCATACCTTATATCATAGCCTGCTGTAACCATGGCTGCTGGTGCTGCTGTACATGCCATTGTGTGTCTCTGTGTTGGCCCACCAGGTAGATAATCTGTTCTGATCAAACTATCCTATTCTCCTCCCCACATGTCTGCATGTTGCCCGGGTTGGGCACCATCTGACTTGGATGCTGCATCACTGCCATGGATCCAAGAGGGACATTATGGATACAGCTATCGTATAGGAAGATTTTGCTGGTCTACAGAGATCTGCATGGAGTACTGACGTACAGAAGACATGATGGATGGATGGATTAATACCCTTATTCATTTATTCCTTTTTTTAATTGTATAATGTTAGCATGCCCAAAGGGGTTGGGCAGCCAGTTGACATTGGACCCCTAGAGGTTTTTTTCTCCTTACTAAGGAGTTTTTGGTTCCTCTCCTCCGTTGTCTTCTGGTCTTTTCTGTTCTGTATTCACATGTATGGTAACTTGTTTTGTTAAACACCTTGGGGCAACCTTGTTGTGAAAGGCGCTATATAAAAATAAATTGGATTGAATTGAGAATGTCTTAAAGAGTGAATTTGGAGAGAGCTGATACAAGCAGGCAGGCAAACAGATAGTGAGGCTGGAATACTCTAGGGGTAAAAAAAAGAAAGCGCCTGTCCGTTTCCAAGGGAGAAAAGACTGGAGCTAGTAAGCCTGTAGGAAGACTTATTGATTGAGATGAGACTCCCATCCAAAAAAATACAAGGGAAGGAGCTGGCGAACTGAAGTCTTGAAAAGAAAAGGATGATCCTTAAGGCAGCAAAAATTATAGGAGAAATGTGAGAGATGAGCAAAAGATAACATAAGCACTAGAAAGCTTAATGATGGAACAACGCCACAGTGGGTTAACCAACCTTAAATAGGGAACTTGATGAGACCAACTGAGATCACCATTGACTGCCTGATTGGAAGATTGTTGGTCTAATCGAGAGGCATCCCGACCTCGTTTGAACAAGGCTCTGTGATAGGTTGAGAGCTTGTGGGAATGTTTGCGTTTCTCCAGGCAACTGCAGGAGTGGTCTCAGCCAAAGCATAACAGTACTATTATAACTGTAGAGTTAAACATCTTAAATATTTCCAAAATGTGGTTACTTAAACAACGTGTTTTCTCCCTAATCAGAAAAATCAGCAAGTATTTATAAAATATTGGTTATAATGAAATTATGTGGCCCAGAATGCTAAGATCACGGCTTCAGTCTTTACAGTTTCATAAAAAAATCATATTTCAAAACACAATGTATTTAAAAAATATTAAGTAGAAGAATTAGTGCAGTCGGTGAATTCTTAAGGATCCCATAAGACTCCTTTCATATTTAATTAAATTCTACCTTTTCAATTTCAGAAACAAGGACAGGAAAAGCTGCATTGTCATAAACTCAATGATTGTGAGAATTCAATCATGAATCATTCATTTCAACACATAGTGCCATTTAATTAGATTATTGCATTATTGTGCCTGGTGTTTCATTACATTACAGCCTAACACCTTCACAGTTTGATAGCCTGATAAAAATGAACCTCAGGTAATGTTTGTATTTTATTCAAAAGTTGAAAGATCTACCCGTCTCCCAAAAAGTGGCTCAATGGGACCAGATTTTATTGTATCCTTAATCATCTCTCAAAGCAAAGAATGCACTTTAAACATATGTTAATATGTGACTTAGAACATCTCTTACCGACACTGTAATTACAGTATGATCAGAGAAGAATGGACAACAAAACAGATTGTTGATGTTATCCTTCTACAGTGTTGGCGTGTGCTTCAGTGTCTCAAGGTCAGTATTTTTATTAATTCTTTCCTATCTGTAAGGTCAATAACATGGCCAGAAAAACACTTTCAATGTCTCCCATTGTGAGGTAAAATGGTATAGCTGCAACTGGGACCTGCTGTAGTTGCTTTTAGTCTGGCACTCTGCATTGCTGCAGTTCAGAGACTCAATGCCTATCTAAACTGCTGCTTGGAGACTCAAGTCTTTTATTTAATTATAAAATGACAATGACTAAAACAGAGGTCAAACTATGCATAAATTGAACAATGCTGTTTCATGTTTTGTTTATTTTTTCTTTAATGAAGTGCATAAAGAATGATTGTGTTGTATGAGATTTTCCCAGGAACACAGCTACTGTATATAGAGTACCATCTATTTAATAAAAGTATTCTACAAACTGAAAACAATTTAGTAGAACATGATTTCCCCCCCATTTCCTATTTTTTAATTCAAAGTGCAAACATGCCCCAGGCAGTGTTCAAGATCAATTTACAAATTGATAAATAAAGCTATTCAGTATTTTGTCAGATGCCTGGCTTTCAATTTAAACTTTATGTAAAACAGACAGGAATGGCCTTGTTCTTCAGTCTTTTGTCCTTTAAAAATGTATTATCACCTTTTATTGCCCTGTTTCTTCTCCAGCAATGTTCTTACATTCAAAATCATGTATTTCTCTTCTTTTCTTTTTACATTTCACAAGGGAAACATTTAATAAGAGTTATTTCAGGAACAGAATTTGATTGAATCTGTCAGACCCATCTGTAGCAGGGTGCCATTTTTCATAAACAAAGATGAAACAGTTACTGTGACAAAAAGCAGAAAGCTCTTATTATTATCTCAATGCCATGATGTAAAATCAAATTGTGTATGATTAATAAGCTTTCGCTGAATTAAATAACCAAGAACCTTCAATATTTACAATTCTTGAATAACATCAAGATATAATAAAACAGATGGGTGTACAGTATGTACAGAAAATGGACATTTCAACACTTCTGATTGTTCTGATTGTAAATATTCAAATATTTGTTTCTTAAAACAATAATTATATGAAATATAGATGTGGCAGTGCTTAAATCAATTTATTTTTTAAACTCAAAATCAGGAGTACTGTAAAGAAAACATTTCTTCCACTGAATTCAGTTTGCAACTGTAGTAATTAAAAGGGGTGATGCAATCACCATTTTAGTTTTGTAGTAGGAAGTAAAATATGGCAAACGTGATTGTGCTACATCAACACGAGTTTGTGTTTTTTAAAATATCAATAAATCAGCATAAAGTTATACTTATCACAGGCAGAACATTTTTCAAGGTAAGGTCTGTTTTGACTGTGAGTAATCTTTTAATCTGTTTCACGCCTTGCAATCTGTCAAACTGACACTTTTATTCTGGGATTTATACATAATATCTTAAATTACTGTAAGATTGGCATAAACTTTTTTCATTGCTTGCTAAAATATTTTAAAAGTCAATCAACATGTTATTGTGGATTAGAAACCAGTACAGCTTTAGCCACATATGTTTGAAGATAACTGTTATTGTGCAGGACACAAAAGCATAGTGTATCCAGACTGTTACCTATGAAGAAGCCAACTCTGATATTTAGTTTTACAGTTGTCCACAAAATGCATGTTTGGATGATTTGAACTAGCCTCTAAATTTATTTGAACAATTGGTTCATTTTGTATTATTTTTCCATCATGTTTTTGTATTAATGCTTTTGAATTTAAAAAAAGTAAGATTTTACTATTTAATTTACAAGTTTGTTGACAATCCAGATCCAAATTTTTGAATATTAAGTAAAGCTGAAATGTTTGTTAAGAGGTGATTAAAGCACCAGTTAATTATTAACTATAAATATTAAGAATACTGAATAAATACAGAACTAAAAACAAAATAAGGTAACAATAAGCACTGATGTTACATATAGTGCTGCCACATTTCTGTACTACAAAGAGTTTTTAGCCCTTTAATTCATGGTATTATAGTTCATAGAGCACAGAATATACAATTCAATATTCAGCTGTGGATGCTGCCAGTTAGTGTGTTAACTCATCGTCTCAGCAGACACAGACAGCCGTGCATTTGATAAATAGCACTTTGCTGCACATCCCTAATTTTTTTGGACTTTGCGACACATCTGCATTAATTTCACTGACAGAAACAGTCCTATTACTATTCAGAACAGGCTAGCAGGATAACTTGTCAGCAGCCAAGCCACAAGTGTCTCCACACAGTCATATTTATGGGAAAGACCAGTTAACTCACAAAAAAAGAATAGCAATGAATAAAGCTAATAAATTAAAAATAATTTTAACCTTGGCATGACTAAAAATATTTGTCTTATAATACTATTATGCCACTTCTAGCATCGAGTTCTGCTTTTTTCAGTGGAAAGTAACAGTAAGTTACATAAATAGTCTGAGTGGATTAATCAGTAAATAAATAATCATAACCCCCAGCTTGTACATGATGTGGCTAAGAACATACTGGAGTGGTTGGTATAATTAATGGCAAGTGAGTTCTTTGTTCTCTGCACAGCTTTGGTGATAAGAGTAATAATTCAGGCACACTGGGCTAAATAAATATTTATTAACAATGACAATACACTCACTAAACTACAAACAACATAAACATACAATGTACAAGAAACATTATTTAGAAATTTACACACAAGGGATCCAGGAGACCTACGTCCCTACATTTCTTTCCACATATACTGTACCTCATTTGAGATTGAGAACACTGAGATTTGGATATAAAAGTTCAACATGATTTGCAACTCAGAATAAATTAAACTAAATTCATCCACTAAACCTAATTTCACCAATTATGTAATCAGTTTTGATGTTCATGCATCTAATATTAATTTGATCCTTCTCATATAATACTGATGCACTTGCTTAGATTATTTTCCCCCAATTTAAACAATTTCTATGAAGTACAGCATATCAGATAAGATACTTGCATAGAGTATAGCACAACGTCTTTTTATGGCAGAGTGTTTAAGAAATTCAAAGCATGTTTACAAGCCAGAGGCAGACTCAAATGCTAGATATAGAAGAAAGTGTTACTTGTCTTTAAACTCCTGACAAGCAAATGGAATAAACAGATTTTTTTTCTGTGAGATAGTAAACTGATGGTACAAAAAATGGAGCGCACAATATTTTACTCTGACAACATGTTGCAACCTAGAGCCTAGTGTAAAAAAACAACCTATGATTACTTTGATAAGATTTTGAATGAACAAAAAAGATTGTCTTTAAGTTGACATTCATCTCATCAGACATTTTGGCATGTTTTTTAAGCTTGATACTTTACTTACTTAGTCCATTGCACTACTGTTTTGGCACCACTTAGTAAATTAAATGTTTAAAAAATATACAATAATGTTCACATTTCAAACAAACTACAGCTGTAGTATGTAGCTTTCATGATGACTATTTTTGTGCAGAGTTTGATTTAGGGAATATTCATATTAAAGTGACAGTGAAGATTACACTGTCACAGACATTCAATATGAAAGGAAGCAGGTTGCCTGTAGACCCATACACTCTATTTCTGTTTTAATTGTACAGTATTTTCTTAACTTTAATGTTACAAATATTATTGTATTGGTGAACTGAAACTGACAAAATAAAACAAAAATGTAGTTTAATTGACTCTGGAATAGCATTAGTTTTATTATCTGCTTTACTGAATGAAGACTCAGTAATAACAGATATTTTCTGCTCTAATAACACAAAAGGTAGTTTGCAGGATATAAGGCAACTGTAGATAATTACTGTGTTCGTACCACACACGTAGGTATAAGATATATACTTACACATAAGTATATATCTCTAAAATATATACTTATGAATGCAGGATATAAGGACATTCTAGATAATTACTGTGTTTGTACCACACACAGGCATTCTCTTACACATATACTCCAGCGCTGTCCAGTTCTTTACTAAAAGCCCTCACTCACATTGCCACCAGGGGTTGCCGGTGAACTGCTGTTCTATTCTGATAGAGCTTTTAGACACAAATGGCTAGAACCACAGCCACTCCAGTCAGGAACCAGCCAGGACTCTTACTGGATGAAACTCTCAGGGGTGCCTCATTTATTTATTTTTTGCCACATAATTCTGTTAAATACCAGTCTACTCTTGTTGTGTCATTTCATATCTTTGTAAACCTTTATGGGAGTTGTTAATTAATTTCAAATTTTCTAATATTTTTAACATTGTTTAACATAATTATTTTGGTGTTCAAATTAATCATATCAGTTAATAAAAAACTAAAAGCTTCTCATAATGTTCAGTAAGGTGAACACCTTTAATAACAAGTGAAAATAAAGAGATTTACCCAGAAGTTTAAAAAGAATTCTTGGAGAAATCTGTGTATAAAAACAAAATTAACATAAGATTCTATTTTATTATCATTCTGTTCATATTATTTGGTAAAAGAAAAAAAAACAATAGTGTTCTTTTTAAATCAGTTAGCTTTCATTCGCAAAACCTCTTTGTGCTTATTTATCAAACATAATGAGGAACAAAGCAACACAGAAAATTGAAAGTGTTAGGTTATTAAGATAGCAGCACTGATAATCGGTCTGTGATCCTTTAATCGTGTCACTGTGTTGAGATGAGTAACAGTGCGAGTTTGGAAACAGGAGAAGTGATGCCTTAGTGCAACCAACATAAAGACAAGGGTAGGTGGCAAACTACTTTCATCAGATAAACAGAGTCATTTCCACACTATTAGTGTGTGTCCTTTTCCTTCTAGCAGAGACAGCTCCTGGAAAGTCACCAAGTGACAAAGAGAAGCAGACCACCATCTCTTTGAGGAGATGAAAGTTATGCAATCATTGTGTCTCTTTTAGAGAAAGCTTGTGATATGTACAGAAGCCTATGGACTTTCAAAGCTATCTTACTCTTTGCAAAATGCACACTATATATTGTATTTATTGTTGGTATTATTGGTATTATTTTAGATTCTTCCAATGTTTTAAAACTCTTTTGATTGTGGAAAAGTCATTTTCAGACAATCTTTGCCTTCTTCCCTCAATTAATTACATCTGGCAATGAGGCTAAAAGACACATACAGTTTTACATACACTTTGCAACACAGTGAATAAAACACCTGTCTCAGCATTAATAGGAAAAATGGCATTATTCTAGAATTTGACAAATGCTTTCTCCCTTTAAATGTAGTCATTTCTAACAATATATTTTTTTAACATTCACTATTTGTCCCTGAATGGATACAGGTTGTAACAGCAATGCTTATTAATAAGACAGAATTAGGTGTTGCTGTACCTCTACCAGCAAGGCCCCACTTTCTCATCTCTGTGGTGCAGGACACAGAGGCCATCCCATGTAGCTTCTGATTTAAACTGTTTTCTTACTGATAAGGAACCATCCCAGAATGGGGATGTGGCTCAATTATCATGATCAATGGCAATTCCTGGCACCTCTCTGTCTCTGAGATTCTTAGGAACATCTGGATTGCAGTCCAAGGGTCAGAGTTCATTGTTACTCATTCCTAGAAGTGAGTAAGCAATCAGGAACTTGCAAGCACATGGGTCCCAAATGCCCGCCAAACTCTCAACCTCTCGAGCAGCTGTATTGTCTCTAGTTAAAAAGGCATGTACAGGCCTCAGAATTTGCTCCTCCATCCACTCTCGAGCTCTCTTTCAGACTTACTCACGTGACTGCCAGCACTGTTGTCTAAGTGTGGGACTTGCAACTTTGTGTTCCCAGTGCTGAGCCAGAGGGGGAAAGCCCATACGTAAAGACAGAATTCCCAGAGTCAAGCCTGCAGCACCACCCTCGTGAATGCTAGCAACCCACAGTGGACGCCTGCCTGATCAATGGAGCATGCGGTCAGACCCTTGTCAGACCCTTGTCGATAAATGGATACTATTATACAGAAGCAGTCGCTATGCCAGAAGGAAGCCAAGTTTCTTCTCCCTAAAGAGTGATTTGCTTTGAGCAACTCAGTCACCCCTTTGTGAAAAGAGAGAGTTTTCCTAGTTCAGCTCAAGGCTAACTAGCGGTCCCTGGAGAAACACTGCCAGCGAATCAGCAGAAAGTTCTCCATTTCCCCTCGACTCCGAGCACCAGGACTGGTTGGCCCTGAGCCAGCGGAGCACTGATTGGATCTACAGAGCCAGTCAGCTGTTCTTTGCTGTTCGTGCCGGGAGATATAAATCCATCTGGATCCAACTGGATAAGTAAACCCAATATTCTATATTGTATCTTGAGAATTCAATTGTTATCTCAACACAGGTTGATATCAATTTAATTTGTATGAGTAATGTATTTATTTATGAGTATCGAATGTAGAATCTGTATTAATCAGACTGATTAACGATATAGTATATCCGAATGATATACTGAAGCATATTCCTTGTTTGAATCTCTTCGTGTTTTGTATCTTTTGTGATAAATTCTATATTTTGGTAACCCTCACAGTAAGATCTGCAATTTGTATCCAGGCAGACTGATACTGTATATTTTTATACGCACAATTTTATGTATTAATATATGTATTCCATGTATTTGAATCCGTGTGTGTGCATTGCTGATTGTTCTGACGATTGATCCTCTAAAAGCCATAAAAGAATCACCTTGTGATTGACTGCCACAATAAATAAATTGTACCAGTAAGTTCACAAAACCCCTACACAGGTATGGAACAAAAGTCTAGAAATACCTTTTCTTTTGTAGAAAGAAAAGACCACAATTATCAAAGTATTTCATATTCATAACTGATTAAAAAAAACAAATTTTAAAATATTATAATATATATAAAATAATACATATTTAGAAGTAGAAATTTAATGAGAATGGGCACATGAAAAATGGCAGCCCTTTATTTTGAACAGCAGGATAGATGTTGAAATAATGATAGCAAGGCAACTCATATTCGACCTTTGTGCTTCTAGAGTGGACGCAGGTCACAGACTATTAATCAAACATGACAGCACCAGCTAATTGTAGACACAACATTCAGAAACCAATAACAGAAGTGGAAATAATAGAAGTGATGTAATAAAATACATGTACACACTAGTGCATGAAACATGAGAAACTGTCGTGGGAAAGAGACACAGATTGCAGAGGGGTGGCACTGTAGGAGGCTTTGGTTCTAGTTGTTTCAGCTTGTACTGGACATTTCCGATTGGCAGTAATCCCCACCGTTATGGTAGGAGGGTTCAGTGCACTGGTAACACAGTTCAAGTGAATGAAGTCATCTGACATCACTGTTTATACCATTACTGAATTTTGCCTTTACAATTTATTTTCAGAGTAGTTGATATACACCATGTTCATTACATGGATACCCATGGACATTCATATCATATATTCATATTTTTGTTATTTCTTTTAGGCTTCTAAATCTGATTTAAAATCAAGAGGCTGTGAAAACAAGTTCTCATATTCTCCGCTATGTTTGTGGAAAAAACTAATCTTCTGGCTTAATATTACACTCTTTTCAGAAAAACCTAAATACAGGGACTATAATGTACTGAAAACTCTAACACCCAGAATTCACAATAGCAGATTTTAACTACCTTATATTGGATATAATTCTCACACAACTACATAGTATACTGTATGCATCTACTTTGTCCTGTAAAAAAGTAAAGGTTCTAATAACTTCAGAAACTTTTAAACCAAGAAGTTCTTTATTTAGAAAAATAGAATGGACTTCCCTGCAACTGCACGTGGGAGAGATTGAGGAAGTCCTACTCAGGTTCGTCTGATCCAGATACCTCAAAGCCACTCATTTCTTAACATGTTACAGGCAACACAGCCATACCAAAGCTGAGCACTAATTGTAGAAAAGGCATATCCCTCACTGACAACACCACAACCTAGGAGGCTGCAGGGATCACTGTGCACTCAAGAGTGGAGAGAACCATGGACAACTAATCTCACTCTATCATTCTACTTTTGGAGCTGATCAGCTAATTATACACCATTGCTTGTGGAGTCCTAGTCACAATCGGCTGGTAACATAACCCATGCACCTGGGAGGCCTCTGAACCAAGTCTATGGTTTGAGCAATTACTAGAAAAATTATTAGAAAATTACTATGAAACAATCCCTATAAAAATAGATGCAAAACAATTTTATTAGTAAAGAAACCAACTGATGACTTTGGTTAACTTTAGTGTTTACTTGAATATGAATATAGCTCAGCTCCACAAGAATAGTCGAAAATCCCCCTGGATTTTTTTACATCTGCCACTTGGACCAAAAAGGGTTTGTCAGAACTCTCTAACTCTTTGATATACATTTCAAACAGCCTCTCTCGCTCTCTGCTATTTTTGAGGAGTTTGTAAAATGGCTATCATACCTCACTGGCAACATCTTGTCCCAATACTTATGGGATATATCTGGGCCTCTGGAGGTCAAGCTAAAAAAGGGTCTCATCAAAACAGGCAGAATCTGCATCTGGGACTGGGAGTCTGAGCTTAGTCCCAAGTGCTTACATACATTGGCTTTGAAACAATGGATATAATAAATCAAAGAATTCTTCTTACCCAGCTTCAGATTCAAGAAGCCATGTCATAAGATATCCTGTAATTTACAGTATAGATCAACCTTGTGTCTTTCTCAACAGAAACATATACTATTATCTCACATACAGTATATGGACTCAAGCTGTAAAATTCTACACAACCTCAAAATATAATTCACCCTTTTGGCTGTTCTGATAATGTGATTCAACCATGAATTTGGAATATTTCTTTGGAGTAATATTTCTTTGGTTCTAATATCTGCAAAAGGAATCAAATTCCTTTCTAATTGCTTGTTTGCCTTGCAGGCTATGTATGTTACACCCATAGAAGTATTATATATACTTAAACAGATTTTGAAATGGACTAATTTCTTATTTATGGGGGAAAGAAAATTCTGTTAGTACACAATGGCTGTTTTGGTCTCTCCAGTTTTAATACTCTCACAGAGCAGTAATTGCACAATCTTACTGCAAATTATATGAGAAAAATTAAAGGGAGAAAATGCTGCAATGATATACAGCAATTTGAGAAACTATGGTAATTATATGTTTCCAAAGTATTAAACATATTGCATTAATATAGTTTATTAAAATTATTACAATGGAAAACAAATTCATGGAAAATTCATCCTGATTGGCAGTTATTAGTGAAGGATGATCACTTACCGCGGATTAGAATGTAACAATGGATTCATTTCTTTCTGATAATGATGTCCTTGATTGACAGGCTGTGAAAGACAGATAAAACAAATAACTGAAAAATTTGCACCAAATAAAATAGTAACTGTAAAGATCCACAGATTATATACAATTTAAAAATATATATTTTCTTATTCTTTATTGCTTATGTTTTGTCACACAAAGCATAATTTTGCACTGAATTAAACATGAAAAAATATATGTACAATATAAAGTATGGATGATATGGATAGCTACAGTAAATGTAAAACTAAGCAGGTTTCGCTTCATAACACTGAGATGGATTAACAACATGGTGTTATCGTGAGGTTTGCATTTCTTGCTGCTTGACTGATAAAACATTTTCAGCTGCATTGTAAAAAAGACATACTGTAGTGTCCTATTCACTCTTTACAGCAGATACTGTACATGCCCATGCTGAGGCAGTTATGAATTCCGATTCTTTGTCATTAAAGCAGCCATTTGCGGATTCATTCATATCATTTTTTGCACTTGGGCATTTGGTGTTCTGCATTTGAAATGTATTTAATCTAAGTCTATCACATCAAAATAATTATTGGATTAATATCACAATTGTTTTAAGGAATATTTTCAACACTAAGATACTGATTTATTAATCTTGAAACATATTTGCTTTTAATAAAAAAACTATATGATATTTTGAGATAGTTAAGAAAGCTTACAGTATGCAACTTTGCATGTAATATAATATATGTCTGTTTCTGAGTCTGAGCAAATTTTTCTATTCTGGCAAATTGTTTCTTGCAAATACCCCCACCTTATAAGGCAATATCTACAAATGTTTTGAATAGAATAACATTGGCAATGGCATTTAAATGTACTGCAAATAACACAGTAATAATACCTAAATATCTTGTAGTCTTATTTTCAGTAATTAGTGTAAGAGTATGATTTGAGATTAGGGATATGGATAGGTATAGGATCATGATGCTTCAGAGTATTCATAGAAAGGGAGGAACCAAATTACATTTCTATAATATCCTATGGTATCCTCATTACATAATGAATTTACTAAAGAGTGATTTTTTTATAGTGATATAGGAGTATAGGAAATGTTTTTAATTAAAAGAGGTTATTTATGGCTGGTCTAATGGTGGTGCTGTTGCTACATTTTACACTCAGACCATTTTCTGGCTGAATGTGAAGGACAAAAAGTCCATATGAGGACAACATACACTATGGTGAATTCTTTGAACAATTTTAAGGATTGATCACATAAGATACAATTATGAAATAAAAACAACTTCTCTAATTCTTCAGCAAAACATTTATATTTTAATGGTTTCTAAAATGTATTTTAGATAAATGTACTTCTGTATTTTTCTGTGTTGAATTAATTTGTAATGCAGTATCCATAGATATGCATAACCATAGAACAGCCACATGCCTTTTGACCACCTGAAAGACAGCTAAGTCCTGAAGTAATTCTGACAAGCATTTGTATTTCTTGAATGATACAGTCTGTGAAGCATTTAACCAGGAGCACCTAAAGCCCAGGCTTTGGTGGTCTGGAGAGAATCTCTCTGAATTTTAAACCAAAGTGCTGTCATTTCAGAGCTGACTGCACAGCACAGGCTAGCTGACATGAGGGCTGATTTCCCACTGAATTACACACTGGTACATTGAATACAAAGGTACAGGCAGATGGATACCCCACACGTTTAAAAAGAGATGAGAATATGCTTATATTTCACTACAGTAGCTGACAGTTTTATGCAAACTCTCATTACTATCATGAGTGAAACATTACATCTCACTTCCTGTTAAAGTGTTCAGAAAAGTCTCTAATTTACTGAAGTTCAGCAAACTGAGAACTGCAGAGGTTGATTATAGTAAATCAAGTTATTCACTTCAAGGAAATGTGGCTTATTAACTTGCACTTGTTCTCCTACTTAGGCATACAGTAGGTTATTGGTTTAACACTGGTAAGCCCTTAGGAATACATAGATTCCAAACAATTGTTCATTGGTTTTACATTCACTGGATTATCTGTATTGACGCAAAAGTCAATACTGAAAAAAATATCCACCTTAAAAGTGCATTTTCATTCTAAATTGCTATTCCTATCAATATATTCAGAATAGGTTGCCATACTTTGAAAATACATAACTGTCATTGAGTTTCTTTGAAGTTTTCCCCAGTTTTCAAATTACTACCAAGTGCATTTCTTCATTCAGGTTTAGAAAGGACCATAGGTTTGATTCCACTGTCTTAAAACATCTCCATGTCATAAGGCCATTCTGGTCAGAGAGTAAGTACAGTACTGTACCATTAGTAAAAACAAATCTAGGTTAATTGGTTATTGGGAAAATTGGGGGCGGTGCGGTGGCTCTGTGCCTAAGGATCTGCACCTGTGGCTGGAAGGTTGTCGTTTCATATCCAGTGGCTGGCAGAGGACTCCTACTCCGGTGGGCCCCTGAGCAAGGCCCTTAATCCCAACTGTTCCAGGGGCACCTTATAAATGGCTTACCCTGCGCTCTGACCCCAAGCTTCTCCCCCTGTCTGTGTGTCTCATGGAGAGCAAGTTGGGGTATGCGAAAAGACAAATTCCTAATACAAGAAGTTGTCTATGGCCAATAAAGTGATCTTACTGGGAAAATTGGCCTTAGATGTGAGTGTGAGTGTGTGTTTGTGTTGTGTATCACATCCAGGGTGTGGCCTGTCTTGTGTTCTTTGCTTGCCAAGAAAGGCTTTGGCTCCATATGACCCTGAACTGGAAGAAGTGGTTAGAAAATGGATGAATCTGTGAAAATGATCAAACTGTTAATACAATTAATGTAATGATATTCCAAATCAATGGCAGTATAGATTTAATTCAAATATCATATTATTTTGATTATAGAAGTTCTAACAAGAATAAAATCTTCATCTGTTTCTTTGAAACAGAAGGTTAAAAAGTAGCCCTTTTGTTATTATGATTCAGGAAAATGTACAGTATGAGCTTCACCATAAAATGCATATTAAAGCTTTCAATTTTTTGTAATACACTTTGTAATATTTTTTGATTATTTTCATTAGAACTGGCAGACTATATTTCTATTTCCCAGTGCCAGGGATACCACACATTAATTTGGAGAATTAATTTTCAAGACATTGAGCTTCTATGATAACAAAATGAAACATTCACATATGGAAGAAAGAATAAGAATTCTACACCTTTGTACTTAACCCCTTCAAAAACTGACACCTTGTGTCTTGAACAGTTTTAGCAGTGATGACTTCAGTTTGAGGTTTACCAGAGGTTGACAGGAATTCCATGTGGTTGTGTCATCGCTGCTGGTGCTGATGCTAACATTACAATTGTCAATCTGGGATGCACTAAGACCAGGAGATCTGCCTTCCTCCTCCAGCTCCTTGTTTTGTTGTCTCCAAAGGCTGGCTAGCATGTGGCACTCCCAAGAGCTCATTCTGGTCGGCTGAAGGTTCCTCAAGTCATATTCCTTATTAAAAATGCAAATTAGAATTTTAAATGTTAGAACATTAATTTGTTAAAAAATATTCTGTTTAAATAAGTCAATAGCTGTTTTGTAAAGTCTATATGCCATGGCATAGTCAATGACTCTGATAAATGTATGATAAAACTACTTTTATCACTACACTACGTTTTACACATATTGATTTGTTCTGTCTTTTATCGCACTGCTTGATTTGTAGTGTTCTTTTAAATAGCATGTCTGAAATCACGTTTTCTTCAGACCCTTTTCAAGGGAACATCTGGTGATATTCATGTTAATAATATTATCTCAAATTGCTGTATATACAGGAGAACATTAATTTCATCCATGACTGAAGTGCAACACCTGCCTAGAAGATAGACAGCAGCCAATACATACCTGTAGCTCCATTTCATAGCAGATCAGGTGGGGATGTGACAAACTGCTTTACCAATTGAATTATAGGTGAATGTGAGGTGCATGTATAAATGGGTCTTTCATGGTCAAGGACTCAGAACCTTGGTCTTTATCTGAAGCACAGAAGCCCGTACCAGTCCCTGGTTACCAATGGGTTTGGAAATTCTAGTTTATATGGAATAGTGCCACCTACAGGTCCATCTATACCACTTAGACCAGTGGTTCTCAAACGTTTTGGACCAAGTACTACCCCTGATCAAACCAAAGCATCCAAGTACCACCTACAAGTCATCTTCTCATAGGAACTACAGAAAATCTCAATGACAAACGTGAGTGCGCGTGCACACACACTCACATACACGTATAATAAATATTATAATAATAATAAATTTTATTTGATATAGGGCCTTTAAAGTTGGCTTCTCAAAACGCTTTACAGAATGACATGAACAACAACAATTAAGAATAAACAATAAAAAAGCAACAGTGGAGCAAAGCAGATGTGAATTAATTGGTCAAGCCTTGATACAATTCACAACACAGTCTAACAGATTTTAAATCATCAGGCAATTTCTTGACGGCCAAGGCCTCGTGGTGGATGCTGCAGTGCGTCCACTTCATATCTGGAGCAACCTCTAATTCATGCAACTACTGTACACTGCTGCATCGGCTTGTCATCGCTCTAGCACCGTCTGTATAACCTCCAACCCATTTTATCCAGTCGATGCCATTCTCTTCAATAGATGTATTCAAAAGCTGAAATATGTGCTCTCCTGTAGTTCTTGTTGGTAGCGGCTTACAGAACAGAAAGTCCTCATGGGATATACCCTCAAACTTGTATCTAACATAACCAAGCAAATTGGCCAAATCAACGACATCTACAGATTCATCTAACTGCAGTGAAAAGCATCTGCTCATCTTAACGCGCTCTGTCAGTGTACTTTTGACATCATCTGCCATATCAATAATTCTACGAGTGACTGTGTCTTTCGTGGGGGGTAGCAGGTCGAGCTGTTTAGCAGCATTTTCTCCATACATCCACACATAATGTAGTACATATCAGCTCTTTTGCCAATGATAAGCGAAGTTCTACTTTGTGGCTTACCTCCTTTTGCAAACCGCAAGCTTGTACTTTTCCCTGTTTCCATTTCAGGAATCCGTCTCAGAAGTTAAAAGAAGTTTTTATTTCATGCACAAGGGAGCGAAACACAGAGAAGCTCGGTGTATTTTTCCTAAATTAACCTACAACAGTCCTTAAATATTTTTCTGTTATCTATCACGCTTTCCTGTGCTCACAAGATTGCCAATCTTTTGTTCCAAAACCATGCGCATTCTCCTACCTCCCTATTTGCGGAAGATAACTTTTTTAAATACAATTGGTCACTCGTTCGTAGCACACATTTCTATGCTTTCCTGTGCTTACAAAATTGGCATTGTTTCAAAATCACGCATATTCTCCTACCTCTCTATTTGCTGAAGATAACTTTTTTAAAATACAACCAGTCACTTACGTTCGTAGCACGCATTCCTATACTATGGTATAGAATTGCATAGTAGCTCTTGTGTCCACTCAAATATTAGCACGCGCTGTATCGTAGTACATAGGATGCGTATTTGACACATTCAATAATTGTATTAAAATAGAAAATATGAAAACGCGTTCCAATTTTTCAGTGCACACAACAAATTTCCAGGGTCATCTGACGTACCACCTGGGAGCGCAATAGTCTGGTTTTCCTTAGAGGTCTCCCAACCCAGCAATGACCACATCTAGTATTTCAATGATTAAACTTTTTTTTGTCAATAAGTATATTATGTTACAATTAGGGTTTGAGCGAGGAGGTGTTCAGTATTTGTATAAAGGTCAGTAAATGGGAATACTTCTGAAGACTATTTGTAGTACTGAAGACTTAATCAAAACCATCACAGCAGTCAGTGGTTATTGCCTTTTAGTTTAAAACAATATTAATGTTTTTAAATGTAATTCAAATACGATTAGTGGCCTTTAACATGTATTTAAAATGCAAAAAGGTTAATGCTGAATAATGTTCTCCAAAAGCAAATATTTTATATTCCATAGAAAATCACAGTTCTGAATTAAGGTTTTAATCAGCTTACAGGCACATAATATTTCAGCAGCAAGTGCATGATTAAAGGTATGTTTATTTGTTTATACATTCAGAATGAATAATATAATGGTGCCTCTGGGTCACATCCATTAAATTTGTGCTGCTTTATTTAAAACAGCTGAAGGCAGGTCCTTGGGGCTAGTGACTTGATCCACTCTCTTGTCTAAAATTGCAAAATGCTCCGAACAGAAAAGTCTATAATCTGGGCTGTCATTGATTAAAAAATTACAAAGAATAGCATGTTTGTGTGACTTCATTTGCTTGATAGGAACTAAAGAATGGCCTGGAGACATGGGAACAAGAATCAATGCCATAGACTAGAAAACGGCCTTCTGAAAAACGCAGGGGATGTAGACTTTGACATTGGCTCAGTGCAAACCTTCCATCACATCCTTTATTATTTTCAAATAACACACCAGGGAGTCAAAAGTCCAAAATGTAATGATTTATTACTGTTTCAGGGCATATTCTGGTAAAAGGACCAAGTACTATAGTCTCAACACAAGTTCCCACAACATTATAATCCTGCCCAGATCCCAAGGCAATAAGAGAACTTCAAAAAGAATAAACTCTTAAGCACTAAAGCTTGCAATTAAAAGTACAAAATAATTTGACACTTTACTCATAGTGCTCTTCATAGCTTCCCATGCTCTGTACAACAAATGCTCAACACTACAGTATTTAGTAGGAGTTCAGTAAAATATAGCATAGGACAGCATGAATAACAGAAAAAAGAAAAGCCTCTCCTCTGAGTTACCTTATTTAGAAACACTGGCATTGATTCCAAATTTCATTGCAAAATATGGTGAAACAAATATATCTAATCTGTAAATAAACACCATACTGTATCTGTTCTTTCTAGAATTCTTATAGTAACCTACAGTACAGTACATTGAAAAACTAGGAGCGTCTTCATAAGCTGTTATGTTAGAAATTGATTAATTTAGGAGCTGCCTCGATGAGAATAACCTATGCTGTTGTGAAATATTGACCTCCATCAAATATAACACTTTGATAAATCAAGGTTACCTATTATTTAAGTGTACATTCCTCCTCTATATCAACAGAACTAATGCATTCCATGCCAAATCCAGTGCCATTATTAAAATACACCTCAAAGGCATTTAACACATTTTCATATTGCTCTGTTTGAATGGTTATTAGCAGAGATTCTCCCACTGATATTATAGATATGATAAAGCTCCAAAAGACCACAGTATTAAAACTGATCCACCATCCAGAAATGAAATGATCACTGCAATATCTTCACTTACTGTAAAAATTGAAAATCTCCAGGTATCAACCATCTGAATACAGCTGTGTAAAAAGCTGATCCAGAATTAGTTGCTAACATTCTCTTTCCATTCTTTACCAGCAACTGGATACAAGGAAATATACCTTTGCTAAATACTAATACAACTAATGTCCCCAATCATAGATAAAATACTCAGGGCATATCTGAGCTGTACAGATCAGATATTCACCCTGATCAAGAAACACAGAGCAGAGCAATAAGTGGCATCTACTGTACAACTCTCTATAAATTTTCTTTACTTTCAGAAGTCTTTCGACAACATCAATCGCAAAAGTCTATGGAAGATGATATTAAGGAGATATAGCATGCCAATCCACATAGTCAACCTAATTAAACAGTTTTACCAAACCTTTTCATATACTGATGGAGCTACTGTACTAATATAAGCTTCGCCATGAAGTCCAGAGTAAGACAGGGATTTTTGATCACTACACTACTTTTCAATCTGGCCATTGATTGGGGCATGTGGTGCACAATTGAAGACCAAGCTGGAGGAATACAATAGACCTTGTATTCAATACAGGAGGACTTGGATTATGTAAATGACATAGCGCTGTTGTCACATGTACACATCATTACATACAACAAAAAACAGTTATTGTAGATTGCCGTCTTACTGCCAAAACCTAGGACTATTAACTGTAACAGGACCAAAGTGATACCCAATGCTAGTAATGAACAAGCCATCAAGCTACAGTATGTGAACATTATCTTGACTCAACATACAGTTTTACCCACTTTGGAAGAATCAGGATGGGGGAATCGGCAAAGACAGTACTAGAATCAAAAAAGTATTAACAACCTTCACAAAGTTATAGAAAATGTGGAAATTTACTACAAAGACTAAAATAAAACCTATCAAAGGTACTATATTACTATAAAACCCAGAATGCTGCAAAATAACTGAGCAAGATTTAAATAAACTACAGTACCAAGCTTCCATACAACATGCCTTCGCAGAATAATGCAATACCATTTGGCACAATCTAATATTTAACACAGAACACCTCCAAAAAAAACAAAATTGTAGTTGGAGTAGGCTTGGGCTCATTGCACGGCTGCCTGCTTAACACCAGAAGGCAAAATGAAGAGAGAATGGCCAAGAATTACATAGAGAAGGATCACTGAAGCGGAGCTCCAACAGCAAAAGCTGCAACTGCATCTCTATACGGTTTAAGCTTGAACTTTGACTTGACCATTCCAAAATCCCACATTTCTTTTTTGAACCATTCTGTGGTGGATTTGCTTTTATATTTTGTTTTGTATTTTGTCCTGTTGCACAATTCACTTTTGGTTCTGTTTTAGCTCAGACAGATGGTCTCACATTTTCATCTAGAATACTCTGGTATAGAGTTGAATTCAAGGTAGACTCAATGATAGCAAAGTGTCCAGGTCCTGATATGGCAAAGCAGGCCAAAAATATCACCCCACCACCATGTCTGATGGCATGAGATTCTTTTGGTTTAAGGCAGTATTTGGTTTTCACCAAACATGACATTTCGCACTATGGCAAAACAGCCCCACTTTTGACTCATCTATCATTGTTTCAGAAGTTTTGTTTTTCATTCACGTGTTGTGGAATCACTTCCTAATGATAAACTAATAATTTGCACATGTTTTGTTTCACCTGATTGTACATACAGTACCCTCTTAACTGAGATCATAAACCCTTAAGGGGGTGTACTTAGTATTTCACCACACTGTAGGTTTTCAATTTCAAGATTGACTACAATGTCTCTAGGTTTTAAGAGTCTATTATTATTATTATTATTATTATTATCATCATCATCATCATCATCATCATCATCATCTAGACCAATTCAGTGTAGCAGGTCATTCAGATTCACAGGGCGTTACAAGGCCTTTATAACTCTTCTGTGTTAATTTCCGCCACTGTGGAAGATCCTTTTATTTATGCATGGCTCAGGCAATCTCTGCACATACACAAGTCCACCCCATTATGACTTTTTTAACATACAAATCAATCCTTTGTTACACTCAAGCCTTTTATACGTCAATATTAGAAGACTTATTGAACTCTCCAGGACAGCTAACAATGCTTACTCAATATCGCACCTTTTCTAATTTAAGATGGTTTACAGACAAATCCTTTTTGATCCACCAATCTCCAATTAATAAACCAACATCTTTATATTACAGACTCAACCCAATTTACAGACAGCCCATTACTTATAGGCTCAGTCCAATAATTAAACCCATATATGTATTCCAACATTTCATTCAATTTGTGTCCACAGGTGCAATGTTTTACAATAATTCGAGCGTGTCCAAGAGTCTGAACTACCAGTGAATTTCCCAAACTTTAACTTATTTCAACTGGTGAAGCTACACTTTTTCACCTAATCTGTTGTGGGGCAACTAGAACAGAAATAAATACCCAGATGGGCTGCATTTCAGGGATGGATGAAGTGGATCCTCCCATACAGCTCCTTGAAATAGTATTCATCTCCTTCCAATTATGTCCCATTCTGTTGAATTATAAATTATCTAATTCATTTTAGTTGAATTATACATCAATGAAAGGGAATGAATACTTATGTAAGGCATTGTACGTGTGAAGTGTTTAGGACTTGAACGTGTTATACAAATGCAAAGCATTATTAAAATGTGCTAGAGTAAATTTGTGCCAGTTTCATATACTTTTGTATAAGTTGTAAATAATTCTAGTAAGTGCTGGAGGCATGGTAGAAGAAGTTCTATTTCAGACACATACAAAACTCCTTTGAGGCTATTGCTATTCTAGTATTCAAAGGTAATGGTACTTGGATTGACAACAAAAGTGAATCTGGCTCAAAAACAAAAATACCACCACATTTCACAACAAAGCAATATTGTAGTCCTTCAGTTCTCAATTTCCATTGAAAACCTAGTAAGACTTTGCTTGATTTTTTAAATGTGTTTTTTTGGAACCTAAAGTATCTTAAATGCAAAATAATGTTATTTCTAATATATAAGACTGGTATTAATCTGAAAATCTCTGAAAATCTGATCAATCTCTGATCAATGATTGATGAAAAATCTTGTTTTTTAAATTCATAAATTACATAATTTCTTAATAATACATTATTTATACATTGTTTACATCTCTAATGTGTATTTCTCAGGGATTTCAAGTAATGTAATGGAATAATCAGTAGTGCAATACTAGATCTGTTATGACACATTACTTAGTTTTCAAGCAAAATTGCAAAACCTAGTGTAATCATTTAGAAAAAATGCAGTACAAATTCAGTGAAAATGAATCATCATCTTCTGTACTGTGTACCAATCCATGAGTACCTTAACAATCCTAATCCTGGCTAACAACCTCAGCCATTACTTTTAACAATTGCAACTGCTATTTCATTAAGACAAAAAGAACTTACTACTTTTTCTGCATTCAATCTCGAGTCATCCTGTGAGATTTCTTTAAGTGATTTTCTGCTCAGAGAGGTCCTTAGTTGATCCTCTGAGATGCCCCTAATAATTGTGTTAGCAGCCAGTATGTGTCCATTCCTGCTTCCAGTTGGAGAAAGGCTTTGGGCTGGAATTGTATTAGTATGCATATTTCCTCTACTTGACTTTGGCAAATGAGAACGATCTTCCAGAGTCATACTTTTCTTTGCTGGTCTAGGTTTTAATGATTCTTCTTCTGTTGAATGAGGACTGTAGGATATCCTTTGTGCACAGGGCTCAATATTTTCATTTGAGATTAGTGATAGCAATGTGCTGGATTTTGATCCGAGGTGGGGATCTTGGACAATAAATCTTGAATGGACCTCATCCTAAAAACAAGGGAAAATGTTAGGAAAAGGGGTTATAAAGCTCATTAATCACAGTTGAGAAAATGAGGATTTTGTTCCTCCAATTAATGTACAGTATATTTAAAGCATGCATGTATCTTTTTATCTTAAGAAAAATAAGAAATTAAAAGCAAGTAATTTTTACTAACATGTTAAAAAGCAAAGACCAGCATATACATTAGTAAATATTATTCTCCTTTATAGCTCTTTTTTTGCAATCTTAGAGTCATCAAAATCTATTTAAATTTCATGAAATTTCTCTGAAAAATTTTGGGAGGAATACCTAATACTAAATTGAAGAATGTTTTAGAGGTTTTTTAGAGCTTTTTTAAATTCTGCCTCTTTGATCTCTGGAGAAGTGAACTGAAACCTGACTTAGGTCACAAGTGAAATCTGTCTGTCTGAATCAGCTTTGACTGCTGGAAATATGACTCAAACATTCAATTAGACATGTTTGAATGCCTCCTCAAGATAAAAGTCAAAATATTGATGAACTAGGAAACTCAGGCCAACTTGATACTCTTTAGAGTATATACGATGTCCCTGAGATTAAAAGACAGGGCGTTGAGGATAAAACTGGCTGGTCTTTTATCGTGTCATCAAAGTGAATAGCTACATCATTTTAGAGTCCAGTACTATCCATCCAGGATCTTGCACAGGAATGGAAATTAAAATAAACATATATATTAAATCCATATCACCCACATCACATACACTATATGAATTGCATTTAAATAATTGTATTCACCCAAATAGTTTATGTAGGCCAAACTGTGGTGTTTGCACTTTTGTCCAAGTGCTGGAATTTATTATACCATCCTTGTATAGTATATATACTATATATGTACTATATATATACTATACAGTATATACTGTACATGTACAGTATATTACACTATAGCTTGCTTACCCTGGATTACTTTTTGACTAGCAACGTAAAAACATTATTTAGAGTAACATATGTGATGTTTGCAATTTTAGAAAATAACAGGAATTTGAAACTTACTTTGGTAAATAAGTACTAGGTTTAAGAAATTAAAACCTAAATTGTACTTAGAACAATCCACACACTTTTAAATGAATACTTTAATTAGGTTAAATGCCATGGAACAAGTCACAAGAAATAATTTTTAAATGGATAATCTATAACCCACTACTTCCACTAAAAACATCTGGTTAACCAAGTTAGGTTCTTAAATTAATTCGGTTTTAAAAATTGAGAGGGAAATATGTGTCCTATGGGAGACATAATACTCGGAAAAACAATAGGCTCTTTTGGGTTGTTATCTCTGAAAGAATTAGAGCACCACTTATGGTGAGGTGTATCTATTTTAGTCAATAATTTTACTGACAATTATGTTCTAGTAAGTTCATCTTTAGCTTGTCACTTCTGGTTTGAAGAATGCCACTTTGGTAAAGATAACCGCGCTGATGAGACACCTGAGGAGTTGTATTGCTGACACAGCACATTTGACAAGACTCATCGACCCTTCCAGCTACACCTTACATATTCCTATTCTTTGTTGTATGCATACAGTATTTTATCATCACGTACCAATTAGCATGGCCTCTGTTAGAGGGTGAGATGGCAGTGTTAAAGAGTACTGCCATTGAAACTGGAAAATTTCTGTGCAGAAAGCAATCTCTTTCAAAATAGATCCAATCTGTAACTCTTGGAAAAAAAGGATATGGAATTGAATTGTGGTTAAATATGGAGCTCGCCCCTTACTGCTCTCATAACTAGGATGTGGAATTTTATGTCAATCAGATTCCAAACCTCATGTGTATGTGAGTTCCTTAGTGTTTCAGGAAAAAACAGGGGTCAATATGGAAATAAAAACTGAGTTATATTCAGGATGTAAATAAAAAACTGCTGTTCTCAATTTTAATTGTACTAATTTATTGCCTTTAAATAATTATTAATGATAAAAATAAATGTTTTGTACTTTTTGTACAATATTCTACATCCAGTGGCTATTCATTTTACATAAGGATTCGTAAGTTCATAATGCTCCCATAGGTTTTAACAATCTTCCCTTCATTTATCCATCATCATTTAGCAAGAAACAAGAAAAAAACTATATTTAAGATTTACAGTAACTGTCTGTTATTAATTAATTGCAGTCAGAAATAAGTTTGTCTTTTAAAGTCAGCAGCTACAGTCCTGAACAATTACATTTTTCCATTAACAATCTAATGTAAATGTGTTACTGATTACAAACTAATTCAGATCTTGCTATAGGGAACACAACAATTGAAAATAAAATGCATTTCTCAGCAGGCTTCTCTTTGGTTCCACAATAATGTAAAATTTAGCAAATTTGACAAATATTTTTCCAGTCAACTTCTTACACTGTCCTCATGATAAATAATCACAAGTTTCCAGATCTATGAAAATTTTATATACATTCAAATACTAAGTGCAAAAATTCCACAGGCTGTAAATGAGAGCATTCCTCAGGAATACATAATAAATACATAGTATACAGAAACAGAAAAATATTACATTCATTTAACAAACCTGAGGGCAAGCTGGATATTTAATGGAGAAAATCTAAATTTAATATTTGTGCTTGTTAAAATTATAACCCATTTGATGTTGCTAAAACTATAAATAGTAATTCTTAAACAATGATAGATAAGCACATAATACAAGATATATTCTATAATACTTCACAAGATAAAAATAATATTTTAGCTCATGCGTGTATGGCTGGAATTCTCAAAATTATTTAACTTTCATTTTTTGTAGGTAATTTAATAAAGATACATAAAAGGGCACTAAACGCAAGACTAGTTACTTTTCCTACCATGAAATGTATTTCAGCCTATAAATTAAATTAAAAGACATGGTTAAAAATACGCTGCATTATTCATTAAAATTAAATATAGATTCTAAATTGAAAAAAAAAAAACTTAAAATCCAATTTGCAAAACAACGCATAAAGAACTCAGATGGGAGTCAACTATGTTCTTTAAAGAAATGAAATGCTGCAAAACTGCCAGGAACATCAATCAGATTGGCCTAATTAATTGTAGCAGAACATATGTATTCTGAAGATGAAATTGATTTCCCTCAGGAGTGAGCATTGCAACAGCTGAATTATGTTTCTTCACAGAAGATGCAAATGAATATATGAACAATAATTTTATAACAGTACAACAGACTGTTTAGCTGAATAACACACACTGGGAAGACTAGAGGTCTGATAGTCCTACTTGTAGAACTGAGTGGAGGCAAATTATTTTCCAACTTTGTGACACATCAGGAAAACATTGTTAGCTTAGCTAGAGCTTTGTTGTTCTGAGATCCTCAGCATGTGATTATGAGAATGTATAAAGTTAATTAATTTTTATTAGCATGTTAGATATCTATTTTTATAGACAATAATCAATATTAAGATTAAGATTATTTTAAAATAATAAAAATTAGTTACTAATTTATATTTGTTAAATGTATTTTAAATTGTTTCTGGTTTTGCCTTAAATACATTTAACAAAATGTAAAATGTTCTGATCTCTTCTAAACTGTGACAATGAAATAAACATGATACAATCTACTCAGATTTTGTAAACAGCATTAGGTATTTCCATTTCACCGCCTAGTGATTATCATCTTGATTCTGTTTATTATATGTGGAAACAATAAGCAGAAAATGAACTAATCATTCCCCCCAATCAATAAAACTCTGAATGAAATCAATGCAAATTAGTCTATGCAAAATCACCACAATGTGAACTTTGCGATCATTAAATTAAGATCCAGAATAAATTTTCCTGTTCTGTTTTTCAGTTGATAGGAAACTAGTAGGGAATGATTGTGCACACCATGCTACATAGGGTTCCAAAGGTGCAGCCTTCTGGTAAGGCCTTTGGGAGACTAACTTGAGGTGAATCCTTTGTCCTCTTCGATTCTTATGAGGTTAAATTCATTGCCTTGATTGAGACTGTAGGGATGACCATGGGATGAGAAGACACCAAGTGATTTTCAATCCTAATTTATAGAGCCCTTCAGATTTATTCATATATAGATTTATTCCCCAACGAAAGACGAACAAATAAAATCATAGCAAAATGAGTTATGGATTAGATAATGAATCACTTAAAAAATCTAATAATGTTATATGGTAAACATAATAGCATTTCAAAGAGAAAAGATTTATCATACTGTATATAACTGAAATTCAGAAATCAACAGGGTCAAATGTATTCACAACTGTAAGTAATCCTTTAAAAAATCATCAAAAGCAAACCTGTGGTAAAATTCTGCTCTGAGATTGTTTTGCAAGGATCCTGAACCCCTTGTCAACCTATACCAGAGCATTGTCACTAGACACCTGGTTCTTTCTCCATGAAGCTCAAGCTTGGCTGAAAATGGACATTCCAGCATGACAGTGATCCAAAGCATACAGAATATCCAAATTGACAAAGGAATGGTTAACTGCAAACAGAATAAAAATTCTTGACTGTACGTCTCAATTTCTAGACCTCAATCATTTGAGCTTTTCTGATTGTAATTTAAGATGGCAGTTCACTAATGGAAACCAAAGGATGAGAGCAATTGTTTATTGAGGAAAATTCATAGTTTCCCCTTTGAAGTGCCAGAACCTCATAGCACACTACAAAAGTGGTTTAGTCAGTGTTAAGTCTGCCAGAAGAGAATTTAAAAAATACTAACTACAGTGGTGATGTCCTGTAAATGTTATCTGCATATTTTCTGGAATTAAATTATTTATCACAATTATGACTTAGCTCCATGTAATGCTATTAATATTACTGTATAATATATAGAAAAAAACATCCAATGTGGAAATCTTTCGGTAATTAGATTTATCTGACCTACTGTATGAATACATTTACATGCATTCTACGAGGGTAAAGTAAAAAGGTTGATGCAAGGAGGGAACAGAAGACTATGCATCATGAAGCTATTTTCATCCATTATTCAAAATATCTCCTGGTATTTATACCATGTTTTTCATTCAATAGGATATTAAAGCAGTTTGTTTATAGGAGGAGACCCATCAAACTTTATTAACCACTGCAGACCTATCTGTGTGAAACATTATGTCAACCATTCTGCACGACCAGCCCCACTACGCAGCTGATCAGGGTTAGACGTGAGACATTCCTATACTACTTGAATCAAGGGGGAACCTTTGGGAGTCCAGGTTATATGAACCCAGAATAGCATTTCGAGAGGGCACTGTAGTTTACACCTGTATGGTTTTAAGATGTACTTCAGGCTTCCATAATTACCATGTTCTGAGATCCTCAGCATGTGAATATAAAAAATGTGCAAAGGAAATTCATTTCATTAGCATGTGAGATACAGTATCTAGGTTTATAGACAATTCTAGTACAGTTCCGCGATTATATTTAAAGGGATCATCAATATTTAAGATCACTTTAAAATAATATAAATTTGTAAGTAATTTATATAAATTTGTAACTAATTTATATACAGTGCCCTCCAAATGAATTGGGACAAAAAAATAAAATTGGCATTTTCCTGTTGTATACACAAGAAATTGAAATTCACATAAAACAAATTACTCCGAGTCAGAGTTCAGGAGGCCACCTTTAATTTTGAGGATATATTTTGCAAACACAATTAATATTTTTTCAGCCAAAGCAAATGTTGTTCCCCCCAAATTTAGGTGACCATACGTATTGGAACACTTAAAGCAAATTAAAGAATTGAAAAAGTCAGTTCGTCCCAATACTTTTGCTCATCTAAAATATGGGGGGTTGAACAAAAAAAAGTGCTGTTGTTGTCTGATTCCATTCCAATTTCCATTTTGGTGCTTTGTGATTATCATCTTGATTCTATTATATGCAGAACCAATAAGCAGAAAATGAAGTAATCATTTTCCCCAATCCATAATCCCTGAAGAAGGCTCCATAGCTGAAACATTGTCTCTCTTTTCAACATTATTACCTTTACCTGTTCCTTTGCAGTCTATGCTGATGCAACTACCTACTTGAACTTCTTCAACCTATACTGGAAACTTGGTTTGAAAATACTAGTCCAAAGGAAAAAATACATATTGGTTCACCAGCACCACGTGCAGAAGCAACCTATTTGTTTATGTCTTCCATCTCACTTCTGATTAGGTCTAGGCTTGCTAAGCTTATGAGATCTGACAAGATCAGGCTACAAGCTGGTAAAGCTTCTGCCATAACAGTGTGCCAAAAAAGAAAAACCATCTGTTGCTGCAATGCAAAATTCAATAGAGAAGCATGCAATGCCAACTGATTCCAAAGAGTTTTTCGATAGAGATATTTTATTATATGCATGAATATTTTATTCTTCATCTTCAGCACTATTAAAATTGGAATACATAGCTGAACACAGAAGAAGTAAAAGTGCAGAGAAAAGCTGTCACTGAAGCTATGAATCTGGCTGATTGATGTGCAGTCCTGCAGTGCCATACTGTATGTAAGGCTGTGTTCTGAACACTGGAAGTCAGTTATCAACAGGAATATGACCTGAAACTGAAAGACAGTAGAAACCTGAACCTGACAATCTTCTAACAAAGCCATAATATAACAATTTTAATCTTACAATTTTTACTGCTGCCTTCTCGCATACAAGGCACTACTTTTTGCTATTTCTATATACAGTACATACAAAAACTGAAGTAGTTCAGGTGGGTAGCAGCGTCAACATGCGTAGGCTGCAAAGGCAAAAGTAATAGGTTTATTCCATGCTGAAAAGAGAAGAAAGAAAACACAACATTTTTGCTGGGGAGCCTTCTTCGGGTGTCACACAAAAATGCAGTATTTCAAATTGATTCAAACCTTGACCTGAAGTGAGATACAATGTAAAGCATTATGCAGAATGCATTAAACATTACCAAGCAAATGTAAGAGCTAAATGATTTTAAGGTTCAGTGATTTTTTCTGTCAGACTAATGAAAGTCTTAAATCTGAATAATTTATTCAGTAGTTAAAATTAGGACCAGTCAAGACAATTTGTTGCTGTAGGTTCATTTATTTTAATTAATCTACAGGTCTTGAAAGTCTTTCTGATCATAATTTTGATATGATTTTATTTAGCAGCTGTTAATAAATATTTAATGAGCCTTAAATAATATCTTTTTTCTCATTTAGAAACGGGCAAGTTGATACTAAGCAGGCGTGTTCTGCACATGCCAGTAAAACCTACAGTATAATATCATGAGGGACCATTGAAGTATAATAAAATAAAATACTTTAGCTTGGGACTACTGTGAAGATATTACACATTATGTTGATGTCTGCATGGCTTTTTATTTTTTTTAAACTGAGCACATTATAGTTAAGAGGTTTATTCCCGATTCACCTGCTGTATTGTATCAGGCCAGGCTACCTACCTGAAGGCAGCCAGTATGTAAAAAGTGAATAGAAAGATTACTAGAATACAAGCAACCAAACATTAATCATTTTGATTCCCCCAATTTTCCAATTCAGAGCTGACGCTTCTGTCAGCTCCATATTTACTAATAGTTTTTGACAAACGCTTGTTTTGAGACAATTCAAAATGTAGACTGTCTGCTCTACAAACCTGTGTTCTAGTGGCATATTTTAAATCTCAAATCCCTTTAACTCATCTGCTAGAAAGTTTAATGTGTATGCCTGAATGCCTTTCAATTTGATTTCAAATACTCTTGCATCGCCATGGCCTACTGAACCCAAAATTCACAAGCACCATGAAGGAAGACATTCAAATTATTGGAACTGAGGCTGCAAGAAAACCCAAACATATTTCCAAATTCAATTCTATTACCTGTAGAGTGCCCATGTAAAAAACAGCAGCTGTCAAAATACTCAAACATTTGCTAACATATTAGTTTTACCAACTACTCTCACTATCAAACACGGTGCTCACTAATTTATTCATTTTATTACTGTCATTTTTTAATTTCACATTTACAGTATGTAAATTCTCCTGACATCTTTAGACAGAAACAATAATAGCTCAGATCACCAGGTCCTGGCTGGTTTAGTGTAAATTTTGAATAATGAAGTTTCATTTATTGTTAGATTATGTAAAATAATACTACAGTGGACTGGAAGTACAGTAACATCAATTAAATCTCTGGAGTAAAATGCACCTAAAGAGGTGCAGTACACTTTATTAACACATTTTGTTGTTGTCTGAGCTTGCAAAAACACTTGGCATATACAAACAGGACTTTAAATTGGGAATCTATACAATCTACTCCACGCTAAAAATTCTGGTAGGATGTAAATGAATTAGATATTTGAAGAAAACTATAAAACATTTTTCCTGCATAAGTATTAAGCCCCTTTGTTACAGTGACCCCAGTGAATTAGTTCCAATGATAAAGACAGTATTATCACAAAATTATTTCAAATTATTTTAAAGTAGTAATGTGGTTTACCTTTACTTCAGAGTAAATACATCTTTCTCTTTCATTTCCCTCAGATGGATACTGAAATTCAAGCCATAACTCACATATTGATAAGACAAATTGACCGTAAAGACCAAAGAGCTTATGAAAGGCGTAGATCAGAAGATAACTTATTGTACCTTTTGAGTACAGTGAAGTCTATATTTTTTCTCTCTTTATTTTACATAAATATATACACATATACACACACCTTTACAAATATAAATACATCAAAATATGTAATTAAAGTAACTTATTAATTTAAAAATGTATGCATATAAAGGGATGGCATTATCTCACTGACAGTTGTAATGCAGTAAGAAATGAATTAAGAATTGTGAAGCTCATCATTAAGAAGTGAAATCTGCATTATATACTACTTAGATCAGTCTGTATTTCAAATGAGCAGCTAAGAAAGCAGGAAACTGGTAACAGATATCACTGTGAACTTATATCTAGAAAGTTCCATGTCTGAGGGGAGACACTGACATTTCATACACTGACAATATTCTGGTCCCTGTACAAACCTGGCCTCTACGGTGAATCTCATATGAGAAACTGTATACTGCACACGTATGGAAAATGGTTCTATGATTAGAACTGATAAAAACTGAACTTTTGTAAATTCAAAATCTGAGCAAAAGCCAGACACTTTAACCAGTCAGCACTATCACAGCAGTCAAATATTGTCGTAGTAGCATTATGGGGTGCTTTCCTCAGCAGGGATTAGGATGTTGGCAGGACTGTGGAAAAATAGATTCTACAAAGTACAGTTGAATCCTAGTGGACAATACGCTTGAGTCACCCAAGATTTTAAAACTGTGTCTAAAGTTCAGATTTCAGTAGGACTAAAATTACCTGAAACAATCATGGTCCTGATATAAATGCAACAGAAATTGTTGACAAGCATTTATGTTTAGATAAGTTTAGATCTTTACATAAACACGTTTATTGGAAAAAAATATATATATAAATAATAATTACCATTATATATATATTACATAAAATTATGAAAATGTGATGTTATTAGCTTTGCGTGAATATGTTTTTAAGGTACTGTATGTACAGTATATGTATCTATGGCCTTATTTAAAATATTTGTGCTAATTAATTGAAATAAACTTTGGAATTTCCAAAACACTTGAACAGAGATAAGAAATGCCCTATATTACTCTATCAGGGAGAAAAAGAGTAAAAATTTAATTAAAAATGTTCCCACATCTAGTAGAACAATCAGCTTAGTAAATAAAAATGTTTTGATGTGTAGAATTTAGCTAGTGAGGACCTTAGATTTATATTGCTTTTCTTCTGGCATAGCCCATTAGAACTGTACAAGGTAAGGAGTATATAATCCAGTGAGGAAGAGCAGCTACAGTACATACCTCCTCACTACTGCTGCCAAGGAAGTCATCCTCCAACCGAGCCCCCCTGTGACCCAAGTTGTTGTCCCCTTTCTCATCCAATATGAAGGGGACGTTCTTCACAGGTGTGCTTTGGGATCTTCTGTGCTTTTGTGCAGAGTGTGGCCTTGAAGAATAAGTGAAAATGCCCACTTGACATAGCTGGGGTTCTGTTTCTTCATCCTCATTGCTGCCCTCGGTGTCACCACAATCCAGCTGATGTTGTACCCTAGACCTGTGAGGCTGGGAATGCACTGGAACTTGACTTGTAGACTTTGTAGACACAGAGCTGCTCTCTAAGTGGATGGAGAACAGACATTTATCTGGGAAAAAAGAAATCAAATGTGAAAGCTAAATAGTTTATATATACTTTTTGTACCACCTTTGTGCATTGGTAGAGCAATAACACACCATTAAAGACAGTTGCCATTTGGATATAGTAGATATGCCAAATGAATATTTCACAAATAGTTTTTACAATAGAAGATACATTACATTCAAAATACATTTGATCACAGTATGGCGTTTGGAAGAAAAACACTAAAATCAGAACAAAGTGGTTTTTGTATTTACCCATATTGCCCTTTATCCGGTTGACACCTCTTTGCTTTTCCCCAATGCTCATATACTGTAGGTGAATTCACACATCATCAGATGTCACGAAATACAATTACCTGTATACTGTACATTGCAGAATCTGCGATCATGGTCCAACATAATAAGTACAGTACATCATTCTTTGTCTATCTTGTTCAGCAGTATGTACTGTACCTATAGATTTGACTGGGGCACAGAACTTCCACTTCATCTACATAGAGTAATAAATATAGGAAGAGCAGAAAAACAGGAGGGGTCTTATCAAAACAATTTGCAATCATTCCATTTTGGGTAAGGACTTACCTTGGTAAATAAAGGCAATTCTTGGGATGAAGTTTGGACTATGTGAATGTGGCCTCTAAATACCCTGATCATCTGCTAATGCATTTTAATTTTGGTCACAGAACTTACAGTATATTACAACTCAGAGATGTTTTTTAAACAGGTCTCACTGACACCTCAAGGTGTACTCTGTGCTCATAGGCAGTAACAGAATCATATGATATGAGAATACTCATATCTGGATCTGTTTTAGGATTGTGTAGCCTAAACTTTTTTTTACTATCTACTATCTTGGAGAAAAATATCACCAGTTCTTCACTGGGTTTACTGTTGAATGATGACTGATTGTTATATTTTTAAGCACATAAGAAAGATCTGCCCATTTTGCTCATTTGGTAGTTTAATAATAAGATTTTGGCCAGCCATTTCTTAAAGCCCCCAAGAGTTTGGGCCTCAAACACCTAGCTGGGACGTTTGTTCCAGATACATAATACTCTCTGAACAAAGAAGTGTTTCCTATTCTCTATTCCTATTTTGCTTTACGTGAAGGGTTGTGGAAGTACAGCATGGAATATTATAGTTTCATACAGTATAATAATATAGAAGTAATATAAATTGAAAATGAAAATGAATGTCCTTGAGTGTCCCAGTCAAAGGCCTGACTTGATTTTTATTGATAATCTGTCTAAAGACTTCCCAAGCGACTTGAGAGGGCTTGAGCAAATCTTCCAAGAAGAATGTGGAAAGATGGTAGACACTTACTCAAAAATACTTGTGGCTGTAATTGCTGCCAAAGGTGCTTTAACCAAATATTGAGATTAAAAGTCTGCATAAACAATCAACATATTTAGTTTTTGTATGGTTTATGCTGACATTTACTGTAACTTACATTTCCCATAGAAAAGTTTTAAGATTGAACATTCAGCTTTTGAATAAAATATTAAGTTTAAAAAAATGTATGTATCATTTTATAATTTCACAAAATGGGAGACCTGTCAGACTGCGTTTTCAAGGCATTGTGTATAATCGTGTTATCAATATTTTACCTGAGAGCACCTAACCTTCCACAGGCTACCATGATACTTGAAGTAAAGTAGAAAAGAATCTTTTCTACTTTTTGTTTTTCTTGAAAAAAAAAACAAATACATTGCCAAGAGAGGCTTATGACACACATTAATAATAAAGATCTTTAATTGCAAAGAACATCTTATCACTTTACTTTTTGAACAAGCTTCTATGTGAGCAATGAAATACGATGAGTGTTTTCATAGGGAAATATGCAAATTACAACGTAATCACAATATTGCAGGAAAAGATAAATTCAAGAATGATCACTAAAGCACCTAATTAATTTCTCCTCACAGATAGATTTATGCTAGGTTTCCTAATTGCAGCCTAACATTTTAATGAGTATTTCAACAATGCATAAATTAAGCTGACAAACTGAAAACAATATTCATTTATTTGCCTTCTGTAGTCACTGGAAAACAATTTGTACTTGTATAAGCTCTATACACCTGCTGGCATGTAAACTACAATATTAGAAGTGACATTACTTGTTTAACTCAGAATAATAATTCAACAAGAGGTTAATCAACCACATGTGTAATTTACTTTCTCGTGTTAAAAAATCAAAAAACAAAATGCTCTTGGTGACAGTACTTTATTCAATAACAAATAAAGGCTTCTAAGACAACTTTGGCAGGTTAACTTATGGTAAGAGCAGAAAGATCAAATTAAACAACAATCAACAGCACTTACCTGATGAAAAAAACTATTTCTGTTTTTTCTTCTGTACTTTATGCAATTTGAATTGCTTTGAATTTGAATTTCAATAATTATTTTCAATAGCACTGTAGCCGCGAGGCTTATTAATAAGAAAGAATTAAGTGTTCTGAGCTTTCCCAAATTAGGCCTCATTTCTCTGTTCATCTCTGTGGTGCAGCCACAGAGAAACTATTCTGCAGGGTGATTTAAGGTCCTAGGACAGCTCCCAAAGGGGGATGCACTTAGCTAAGCCTGGCTATCATGATCAATGGTCATCCATTGGCGCCTATCTGTCTAGGGAGTGCCAGTTGGACATCTGGACTGCATTCCTAAGTGTCAGGAGTAAGTGACTCATATCTCACCTTGATCAACCAATCAGGGACTGGTAGGGCCGAGTAACCCACGTGGGACTCTGATGCCCATGGAACTTTCAGCCAATCAATGAGCTGAAGTTCCTCCAGGTAAAAACAGGCAACACAGAGAGCCTGTGAGATTCAGAAGGGAAGATTCAGTGAGATTCAGTGGACTTTTCTAAAGGGAATTCAAAGGAGAATTCCAGGGCAGGACGGCCCAGGAGCAGAAGGCTCCCAAGGGCAGGACATTCTCGCAGCGCGCCTCCTGACCATCCTGAGACTCAGCCCGGACAACCACGGAACGGCCAGTGTGTCCGAGTGCCAGAACTTTCCTTTGTTCTAAGAGTCTAGAGTGGAGGTTGCCAGAGAGTAACCAGCAGCAGGCCTCGTGAACAGGTCGGAACTGTGGACAGCTGAATCACTATTCAGAACTAGCCCTTCATCAGGAACGAACCGGTCCTCTTCCTGACTTGCTGGGACCCACAGCCATCTTTTCTCCTGTGCACAAACTTTGCTAGTTAAAGCCAACACTAACTAGCCGGTCAGTGAGCATCAGCAGCGCACCGTCGCAAGCCGCACAGCACAGCCTGGCACCGAGCCAGAGAGCGCGGATTGGACAGCAACAGCCTGCAACTGTTTCTTTGTGCCCGCAGGAAGATCTGAATCCCCAGAAATTGGATGAGTATTCAACTTCAATGCATTACAGCTCGAGAATTCAATTGTTATCCCAACCAGTTGATATCAATTTAATTCCTAAGAGTTATGTACTTGTTTTGAGTATCTAATGTAGAAGTTATAACCAAGTTCATTTATGAAACGGTCTTAATGAATGATATACTGAACGTATTTCCTCTTGATATATGTAACTCTTTGTAACTGATTGAATATATACCTTTTGTATTCTGATAACCCTCTCGATAAGATCTGTTAGGTTTATATGCATATTCTATGTATTAATAAATGTATCCTCGTGTATTAGTACCTGTGTGTGCGCGTTGTTTGAGTTATGTCGCATGGTTGGATTCTAAAGCCATCAAAAGAATCAACTTTGTGATTTACTGCTACAATTAATAATTGTCTCAGTAAATGCCCAAACCCTACAGAACTGGTGCCTTCAGAGAGCCACTACATTACATTTTGGCTATGGCAACGTTACATATTTGGCGTCCCTGAGCCGGTTTTCATTACATATTTGGCGTCCCTGAACGGCTATGAAACACTACAGCACAGACGACTGTTACTATTTTAAAGATTATTATAGATAATTGGAAATTCATATTTTGAAATGAACAAAATTATGAGATCACCAGAAAATAAAAAAAACAATGATGATGAGCTTCATTATCATTTAACTTCAAAAAGGAAGTGAAAGTAATACTGCACATTTAGATTATTTCAAAGGTGTTGCTTATTAATATCTCTAAAGTATATTAGAGAACATAAATATAGAGTTGTTAAAAACATTAACACTGTATTATGTTTAAACATATAGAATCATATAATGTAAACAACTTATTTAAACTTTCCTCCAATATGAAGCTATTAATGCAGTTTTACATCAATCTATTGAAGGAGGCAAAATCTAACGAGTGTGTATAAAATAAACTATAAATATTCACAAACATGGTCAAAGAACTGGTGAGGTGCAAGCTGACAGCATAAATTCCAAAATAACCCAACAAATAAACATTTTATGCTTCTTAGCAATTACTATTGTAAACAAAGAAACCATCATTATATAGCTATTTTATACAGCATGTATTAGATAATATAACCCCATATACTTTATGTACAGGTTTTGTTATGAGAGTTTTAATGCCAGTCTATAATAAAAAGAAACAGAAGGTATACTGCTATTATAAAACATAAAGCAGAGTCATTAAAAAAGCAGAGGTGCTTTTTGTATCCTGCTTCCTCCCAAAGCTTGCCAGGGGTTAAACCCCCTTTACTATTTACTCTCCTGCACAGAGTAAGGATTGATTTCTCTATGGAACTGCCCTTTTTTTCAATGCTGAATCTGTGCAATGCCTAAAGATTCAGAAAGAACACTAAAAAAGCATTTAGATTTAGAATTCTATAACAATGGAAGGCCATACCATAAATAAAATATTTACAAAATACATGAATAGTCAATAAATTAGATCTAAAACATTAATAATAATTCTTCATCTTTACATTGTATTTTTTGCTTCTAGACAAGGCTTGTGTTGTCTATGTAATGTACTATAGCCCATCACATAGACCTACTGTATAATGTATAATAAATAATTAAGTACAAAAACTTCACTACAACTCTGAGCCTCAGACAGAAGAAATATCATTGTCAGGCTCCTGTGTTCCCAGAATGTTTCAGATCAGGCCAACTAAGGAGCAAAGATAAAGTCCCTAAACTTTTCTTTGATGTATTGTGCATTGACAGATTTTCCAGAGACAGAAGAACAAGAATGTGAAAATGGCTGGATGAAGATGTCTTTCACCACGTTACAGATTCTAGTCTATAAATTGATAGTCATGCAAAACAGTATCTGTATATATACTGTACAGTACATATGGTACCTGTAGCATTAGGCCATTTGCTCTGCTCTTTCCCAGCACTCTGTGCTTGCAGCCTCCCTCTGCTTGCCCTCTCCCTGGACTGGTCCTGTGGGAGGTGTGGTTGAATCACATGATGTGGCACTGTTTAAAGACATTAATTTAAAATAAAAATGCATTCTTATTTTGTATCTTTAACACTTTCTCTTGATATAGGTTTTCTTATCTTTGTGGAGACCCTATGTATTACAAAGTGTTAGTCATATGAGCTATAGGTTTCATTTTTTAAATTTAAATGAAGACATTTTTCCAGCTGCGCAATTCAATATCTATCAAAATTAATAAATGAATGAATAAATTCCAAGCAATGCATAACTAAGCATGATACAGTATGTTAATAATCTTTCTCTCCTCTGCATTGAAAGATCCCAAATATCAATGCCACAAAAAAACAAATCACTGTATAGAAAATTTTATACGCTGTTATGTACCATCGCAGCTGGACATTATTACGAAAAAGTAAATTATACACTTAAAGTGCGAAAAAATGACACTCCATACTGTGACTACAATATGTAGAATGTAAAATGGAGAAGCACTGCAAAGTAATAAAAAAAGAATCAATACTAATCTCTGTGGAGATCTCCAAGGAAAAGACCAGTTTCAGTTAACTCATAGCCCCAGGTGAAAATATTTAGCTCTTTTCCACCGCAGTCATTTGACTCCAAGCAGCATGGTGCCCCGGCATTATTTAATTATCAAGATAGACCCATGCTGTAACTGCAGAGTGACACAGTATTTGGATTGACTCATTTAATCTAATATGAATGTAAGATCTGAATACTATCATGGCAACAAGATTACTTCCTGGAATTAAAGTGATGTCTGAAACACTCGGGTTTAATTAATTGTATTTAGATTAGATACTGTATAAATTACTGTATAAAAAATTGAAAAAAAAACTACTTTAGCACCAACAGTGAAATACAGACTCGAGGACACAAGTGGAAATTAATATAGCTTGGATTTAGGACTGAAAACAAGAGGTTTATATTCATACAAAATGTTGTGGTTGTCTGGTGCAAGCTATATTCTTGCATCAATAATGTGCCAAATGTTTTTTTCTCTTTTCTTGTCTTTACAAGTGAAATGCTTTGATGTTTATTCTAATAGTAATAGTTCAACAACATGTGTTTAAATGTACACCTATACACTGCATTTGAAATGTGTCTCTAATTTTTTATTTTTTTTAAGCACCAAGGAAGGTTACCATTAGAGAGATGCTGCTTCTTTAACCTAGGTTAGACTGGAGCACCTAAGCTTTAGAGCCAGCACTTGGAGAGAGCTAACCTTTGCTCCTCCACCTACCTGTTCTACCTTCCTTCAGAGCCACCCAGCCACTAAAGTCCACTTTCCTGGATATTCCCTACTTCAGGATGTCTCACCTTCATCATTTTATTTAAACCTATACCCTCAATACTTCTCCTTTACTCAAATTCCCTCCTTGGCTTGTAACCTACTGTATTATGTTGTTTCTGTTCCCCTACTGGTGGACTTTGTTATTAGTATTACCTTACTGAGGAATCTCTTAACCTGTAACCAACCCACATTGCTTTGTCCCTTCCAGGGTTCTTAAATCTTCTCCAGGATTTAACCAACCAATATTATATTACCCCCTTTGTAGGTCCTTAAATCTTAGTAGCCAAAGTAGAGAACTTTGGTTTCTGTAAACCTTAAACAGGTTCTCAAATGTTCTACTCTCCTATTCCATTTTATGACAGGATTCATGTGAACAATGTACAGTATATAGCCTGAATAGCCTAAGACGTCAGATTAGATTATTATATTTAAATTGTATATCTTTAAATTACTTGCAAGCTGTTGAGAATCTTAATACCATTTTGTGATGCAAAGCCAATGGGGAAATTATATGAGAAATCCATTAGTACTGTATTTTATGGTGTTATCCAAGATATTTGAAGCTTCTTTCTTCTTAAATTGTATCCCCATTATCAAAGTGAAACATAGGTTTTGGTACCTGGGGTGTGCTGAGTTGATTTATCATCTTCCTGACTCCTGTGTTGCAGTATCTCTGAATCTGTGGCACCGGGAATTTCACAACAGTCTGTATTTCTGTCTGACCAGTCTCCACTGTTGTGTCTTGACTGGTGAGAAGTCCTGGTTATTCTTGGACCACTAGAGTATGCTGTCTGTAATGAATATAAGATACTGAAGTTACTCACAAATTACTGACTAACTTGAATAATATGGCTCTGTATATCAATATTTTTTTTTCAATTTCTTGCTCTTCTTCCAGAAATTATTATAAGACAGTAGAAATAAAAAAAAATATGGAATGATTGTCGGTGCTTTCATAAGTTATTATAGTAGAAATGTGGGTGGCCATAAAAGAAACATTTCATTACTTAAATACTTTAAATTTTAATATATTAAACTCATGGACTTTTTCCTTGTTTTTAAGATTTGCAATAGGTCATTTTTTGCTGTGTATTGTTGAAAAGCAATTAAAATCATGACCTCAGATATAAGAGGGGTGTAAGAAAAAGAATGGGCTAATTGAAATTTATTACCATTTTCAAAAATCTTATCTGCCATGAAAATGCAATGCTCTGCTACTTTCACATCCTTATCAACAAACCTTTAACGGAGTAAGATATGAAATCAAAGAGGGATGCTGAACTGAAGAAATGATTCATAATGGAAAGGCAATGTTTAGAGTTGATAAAATTTAGCGTTGTTTAAACGCTAGAAATATATAGAAATTTGAATTCATTTCAATACCACCGATCTTATAAAGGGCAGATAAAATACTAGGTGAGAAGCAGAGCTTTGGATGACCTGGAGATGACACGCACAAATGATTCGCTGTTGTTATTCCAGTAAGAAAATGTGTAGTTTTTAGAATTTGCTTAATAGGGAATATGATATGGAATTGCATAACTAAAGAAATTAATAACTATATTAAGGATCTAAATATAATATATTTATATATTTGGCAGTATAACCATATTCTACTGTCTTTGCAACCACATGTTAATAAATGACAATTAGTATGAATCGGGAACTGTGAATTACTGGCAGTGGGTGAAAGATGGAAGTGCATTCCATGGAGGATACACTGTGATGACATCAACAGCATCCAGTGGCTGGTCTGTCCCTGTCTTTCGGATCCATCTGGGATCCTATATCTAACATATTTGTTCCCTCCTGGGGCAGATTGCACATCTTCTGTGTCTTCACATAAGTGGACTGTGTTGACTGTGATGAGAGAGAAAACAATAAACTGGCTGTTGCTGTGTCAGGGAAGCAAGTTTTTTATGAGAGTGGTGACTCAGGAGAAACAGGATAAGTTATAAAAGTTAGTTATTTGAAAAATTAGTGGCTGGTGTAGAGTAAGATAAGAGTTGTATAGTAGTGTTTATCAATGTGAAGAGAAAGAGCTAGACGTTAGGATTAAGTCGAGTTCCATATTCTAGAGTCTCATTCTGTAAAGTGACTAGCGAATAGTGAAGTGAAAATTGAAAACTGAGCATTAAGGATTAAACCGATATTATATGCTTCAGTGTCTCATTGAGTGATTATTTTTGTGAATAATTCAAATGAACAACAAAGAGTTAATTGATTTGCCTGCTGATTAAGAAAGACAAATTAATGTATAAGAAACTGGCTGTTACTAAGCATATACGAAAGCACTAGTGTTGACTGTGTGTCACCTGAACTTAATAAAAGAGCAACAGAGATTGACCTGGAGATGGTCAGCTATGGAAAGTTGGTAAGTTTAGTTAGGTTTAGTACCATTATTATCACAGTTTTATGTTTAAAATGAATAGATCATCTCAATGGTCCCCTGAATACAATTGTCAATATGCACCTGTGCGTACATAAAAGATAAAACTATGGAGCTTGTATTTATGTATGCGTACAATCAAGGGGTAGAAACCTTTGTGCGTTCAGTGGGGCAAGAAAGACAGAATTCCTTTGGGAACAGAAAACGCAGTATAAAATTAAAGGGATCTTATGCTTGCATAAATTTAGAAATCTGTCAAAACTACTCACTATATAAACAAAGGATATACAGTACTTGCATGTTGAAAGCACCAGTTATGGTTTGCCAGGCTGCCTTCCTCCTTTTAATGGAAGTGACAGAGCTTGTTTCTTTAACTTGCTCAGAAATATTAATTAAAAATTTGCTGATCAGAACAAAATTGCTCTTTCCGTCCACTCCATTTCATCAGTTGCCCCCTTATAAAACAAACCATGACAACACAGTACCACAACAGAATCCATGATAATGGCTGGTTGCATGAACACAGACAGAAACATTATTCTGTCTTGAGTTGTAAATTTACAGTGTATTTTAAACTCAAAGTTAATTTTTGCAATGAAATAATGACAATAAGATGGCAGCACAAACACATGGAAATAATTGTGCTTCTAGTAATCCATTTCACAGTCAATTTGATAAGTGTTATAACTATGAAAAATGTTAAATATACAGATGCAGCCATTCAAAATGGGTGGGGTATTTCGCGGCATACCCCGGTGGGCGTGTCGCGGTATCACGCAGTATCACTCAGTATCACGCGGTTAATCGCGTCATTTGACGTCATGCCGGAAAGTATCCGGCATCACCTTGTAAAACCGCCAGGGGGAGCTTAACCTCTCATGTACACCATTTGAGCTTTTAAATTTGAACTGTGTATTACAGCATGTTAATCATCAGTCATTAAAATGTTGGTATATTTTATGAAAGCAAGATTGCTCAGTTTTACAAAAATACACAACCTACCTTTATCAGAAATATTTATGCATCAAAGCCTTTACCGAAGATATTACTAATAGTATTAATAATGAATGACTTTGGACAAGCTGTATACTCAAAGTATAATTTCTTTAGCACATTTGTACAAGCACTTGGAATCTGTCCAAGCCATACTTTGTCAGGCATTTTGTTTTACTTCAACGGGCAGAAAAACTCCCTTGCTTTTAACAGGGCGTTTCATAATTTCTAACTACGAAAATGATTTAAAATGCGACACTTATCATTCAACTAGAGCTCAAAATATCACAAGGATCCTCAAGAGCACAGCAAAGACTGTATTAAAAGATACTTGTATGAGATACATGAGAATCCAGGCTTTTTTATCAACGCTTTCTTTTCCGTATACCAGATTTTATGGAACCACTTCAGAAGGGTGTCACCCAGTCAGATTCCAGGAATCGGTACTTTAAAGGAAAAATACACACCGGTATTCCATTTCTCCCTAAACATTTTAAGCATCGAAGTATTTAACTAACGTGAAATAGCGTGTGAAAAAGTGGTAGTTTTAAGCTTTTCTGCTAATATAATATGGAATCGCGTATCTAAAGAATTTAATAATGATATGATTATATTCGTGTACTGCGACAGGGCTGTGTAGGGCTGTTTCGCCTCTCTCTTCATGCAACTTCCCTTGTAGCCCACTGGTCTACGTGCCTGATTACCAACTCATGGGTTGTGTGTTCAAATCCAGCTGGTGCTGGACTTTTCTTTTAACAAACATTTCTTCGAAAAAATAGAATAGCAATATTATGGACAATCAATTGACTTTTATATTTCAAAATATCACAACATGATCGATTCTAAGTCATTTTTGATAACAATGAATAGTCACCTTCTTCCCTTCTGACAACGGTCCCTGCTTCTGCTTCCTGCTTCTATTGTGTGTGTGTGTAATAGAGTAAATTTTTATAGAGAAATGGAGGCTGGACAGTATGCGTTACAATATAAACATTTATATTGATTTAAATCGTGTTTTGATTTAAATCGCAAACACGTGTTTAATTATATTTGTTTTTTTAATCATAATCAGACTAATGCAACATAAATTGATACAGTATCTTTGTCTTCTAAGTATCTTAATAAACTTTCAGCATAGCTTTCTACCCGTTTAGATTTATTTTTCTTGGGATTTTGGGATCAAACGTGGAAGGATTGGATTGTAATCGTTTTTATTTTTCAAATACGTTTTAGAAAAGTGTAATCTATACCTGCCCAGACTGTACGCCTTCCTAAACCCCGCCTTTCACTCCTGTCCTGCTCTTCCCCGCGCACCCCAGCCGGGTGCTCTTCGGTCTCTGCCGGGGACGAATGTATATTTTGATATTTACACCCGGCGCGGCACCGAGGGAGCATCTGCATTTATAACTTAGTTTTTAAAATTAGTCAAGCAATATGAAGCATCTCCTTTTACTTTTAAGTCCCTTAAATACATTGAGCACAGCTTTCTCACCACTTAAGATTACTTTTTGATACCATCCTTACACAAAGCAGAAACTTTCTGATGACATACAGTACAAGTGGAAAGATAACAGATTTTAATCGTCTTTAATTTTGTTACGTTATACGTTTTAGGAACGTTTCATCTAAACAAACACCACAAAACTATTCTCGATTGTATTTCTGAATGTTATGTTACACCTACAGTAGTTCACTGCTTTAAATACATCGAATTAAGAAAGTTAGGTGTAGCACTTTAGATCTTTTTTTTCTGAACCAGGGAAAATCTGATCATGTTTCTCTATAACAATAATAAAAAACTTTATTTTACATATCACCTTTAAAAGTGGCATCTCAAAGCAATACAGTAGATGGAAAAACAGTTAAAAGGGACCAAAGTAAATACCAGACAAACGCAAACGCGTTTTTAATAAAATGCTTTTATTCATTCAGCAGAGAGTGAGAGGGACATCCAGCAGAGAGAGACACACACACCGGTTTCCATTGACAAAAGTAATTGCTTTTTTTTCAATTCCTCTTGTCTAACAGGAATATTTTGTTTGTGGACAGACTGTTAGACTAGAGGAAAAGAGCGCCTCCTTCTACGAAGCATTTCGTTGATCCGATCACGAATTCTTTTCCAGTCGCACGAAGTAAGGGTTGAGAATCTCCGATTCACCATGCTACTAATGGTTTCCCGGAGATTGCAAGGCAAGGCACTTTTGCCTCTGGACCCATCGAAATTTACAGACATGGTCCACCCCCAGTAAATTTCAAAAGTCACAAGATTTCAAAACACGAGGGCGGCGTAGCGGTCGGCTCTTGCTTTCCCGTCTATGCCGATGCACTGCAAGTACAACCCCCCCTCCATCTCTTGAGTGATGGGTAACAGTTGGATATCTGGGAGAATTATTCGTCCCACTGGCGTCTGTGAATTCCGCTCTGTAAACAGTGCTTCCTGGGGGGAGATAGACGGCGGGGACAGCATCAACAAATTCCTGCGCGGTGGTGAGCGGAGAGGCTGGAGTGTCCTGTAGTGTCCTGAGGCGATGTGTGCTCTGCGGGGGGCAGAGCTTCCATCAGGCACTGCAACCTGCGCGGCGGGGAGAGGCACTTTTCGGGAGACAGCTGCTCAACTGTTTGACTTCTGGAACATACTGTCTCCTTCCTCTGCATTTTCAGGAGTGTCTCTAGCCTCCCAATCCTCCCCAGTAATGCGTCGTACTGCTCCCCCTGCTGCCGGAAAGTCTCCACACAGGTGCTGTTCTACAGGTTGGCACCCTGGCCAGTGGCCGAGAGCAGAGACCCACGGCCTGTGGCAAAATAACATAATTCATGTAAGAAATAAAGTCACACAGTAGTATTCATCAGTCGCGGAACAGACGTCAAAATAAACTTTTCTTTTTTTCCGTCTTACCGGTTTCTTTTTTACTGTCCTGGTGGTAGATTTCGAAGATCGTTTCGCCCGTGCGGTGTTTTCTTGAAGAACAGGCTACGAAGAAATAATTATAATTGAATTTAAAATTCAAAACGGCAATAATACCTTGTAATATGTGCTGTAATCGCATATTTCAGATGAAGTCTGCTGTATTTGCTTACCCTTCGCTCTTTGGAAGCTGGGGCGGCAGAAGCACCCCGTCTCTTCCCGTGAAAGGTCTTGGTCTCCATACTGTAGTGTGGTCGCTGTAGTGCAGGTTCGCAGTTTTTTTTGTGATGGGAGCTCACCCAATCCCTTGGTGTATTTATGCTATATTCACATGTACGGCTAGAATGTTCATTGTCTTCCAATGAAAGGCGGGTGCCTTTTGCCGAAGTCGGGAGACATTAGAGGCTTGCCACACCCGGACTGTTAAACCAACGCATTAGCACGTCAAAGCCCATTGAGGACCCGGGCGCAATAGTTGTTTTGTCCCTTGATTTACTGATCTGCATTAATTATGGAAATCGAGTTCCTGCTCTTTGCAGCAACCTGGTCCCGCTATCGCCCACAGAACAGAGGCTGCGCCAGAACCTGGCACTGCTGGAGCAGCACTGTCAGAGCTGGGCGCCGACAGTCAATCTGGACAAGACCAGAGTTATGGTTTTCCAGAAAAAAAGCCAGACCTCAGGGAAACAGGTACAAATTCACACTTAACAACACATTAACACCTAACAACGGGAGCAGGGACGAATTAGGCCAGTACCCACTATTGTTAAACCTACAGAAAAGAATATTAAAGTATTAAATATTAGTATTGGCTTTAGTATTACCCATACAGAACATTAAAGTGCCCCTTTTCCATTCAGCGGGTGCCTGAGCCGCTGTGTCCTATCTTCTGACAGTCGCCGTTGTGAATGTCTGTAGAGTGCATCTTATTTTTAGTACTATATTTTTGTATTATATTCCCTATTAATCAAACTCTAAGAGTATGTATCGGCTTGTCCCCTCCTCCCGCCCCTCTCTGTGTACAGTAGAGCCTCCTGTCCAGCCAGCACATGTCCACAGACATTCACAACAGCGACATATCATAAAACGTTTGCACATATAGTTAAATTATTAGTTGTTTTTCAGGAAGTTAAAAAAAACACTTGAATTACTTATCCAGTCTCTCGAAATAAAGTTATTTTTCAAGCAATGCAACAAACGTCGGGCAATGTTTTTTTTTAATCCAACATTGACAGCCACATCTTAAATCTTGTCAGTCAGCTCTTTTTTCTCTATTTGAATTGTGGCTTACACATCGCACGACTTTAAAAGCTAGAAAGACAGGTTTCGATTCACATTAGCTGGCGAGCCTTGTTAACAAAAAAACAGACAATACACAGGGATGGGGAGGTCAAGCCAGAAAGAGAGTTTTTTACCCTCTGTCTAAAAACCCAAATAACCCGGGGCAGAGACTCTAGGGGGATCATTGCGTTGGACAGAGCGGAGCTCAGTCAATTCTTATGGAATGTGTTTGCTTTCTTCTTTTTTTCAGCATGGAATAAACCTGTTACTTGATTCATATGGATGCCCGGTTACGTTATACATTTTAGGAACGTTTCATCTAAACAAACACCACAAAACTATTCTCGATTGTATTTCTGAATGTTATGTTACACCTACAGTAGTTCACTGCTTTAAATACATCGAATTAAGACACCCAAATTAATAATGTAACATGCCACTGTTTGTGCATGAACAAAGTTATACTGAGATTTCCTTAGATACGCGATTAAAAAAAAATAAAAAAAATTTTGAATCCCCGGCGGAACACATTCCATAAGAATCAGCGCTTTTACAGTATATATCGCCTTTAAAGGTGGCTTCTCAAAACACTTTACAGGATAAAAACAACAAGAACAGCAACAATGACAATATTGTATTTCATTGAACTTTGAAAACCAAGTAATAACTTAACTATATGTGCAAACGTTTCATATGTCGCTGTTGTGAATGCCTGTGGAGTGTATTTGCCTTACGTCCTGGTTATCTCGCTCGCCCTCCCCCCCTCTCTCCCTCAATTCAATTCAATTCAAGGTGTTTTATTAGCATGACAGATGGGTACAATCAGTGTTGGGTATTTACTTTGCTTTGAGATTCCACTTTTAAAGGTGATATATAAAATTTTGACTAAAATAAATTGATATCTTTGTCTTCTAAGTATCTTAATAAACTTTCAGCATAGCTTTCTCCCCGTTTAGATTTATTTTTCTTAACTAGTATACTTTAGATCTTTTTTTCTGAACCGGGGAAAATCTGATCATGTTTCTCTATAACAATAATAAAAAAACATTATTTTACATATCACCTTTATGTGATATCACCTTAAGGATGCGCAAAGAAATTTAAAATAGTCTTCTTTAGGTGTGAGGGTAGGAGTGGATCGCAGCAGGCATAATCGGCAAATTAGGAAAACAAAGAACTGGACAGGCGAGACGTTTATCCAGAGAGCGAGTGATCAGAAAAAGGAACAGCTGTTTTACGCTCTCTCTCTGTTGAATGAATGAAAGCATTTTATTAAAAACGCATTTGCGTTTTTCTGGGTATATACTTTGTAATCTGTGGTTTACATCTACTGTATTGTTTTGAGATGCCACTTTTAAAGGTGATATGTAAAATAAAGTTTTTTATTATTGTTATAGAGAAACATGATCAGATTTTCAGAAAATGAAAATGAAAATGAAAGATGATCAGAAAAAAGACGATTAAAATCTGTAATCTTTGCACTTGTATGTCATCGGAAAATACAATCAGTTTCTGCTTTGTGTAAGGATGGTGTCAAAAAGTAATCTAAGTGGTGAGAAAGCTGTGCTCCTCAAAGCGCTTTACAGGATAAAAACAATAACAACAATAGTGGCTGGGCAAACGATTTTTTTTTATAGAAATACAAAATGAGATACAGATGCAGCCATTCAAAGTGCGCGGTACAGACACGTACCGGAGGTAATTGGCTACGGTGTCGTGCATCGTGACGCAAGATGACGCGGGGTACCGCGGTACGTGATTGGTTGACCGACAGGGGCACTCGTGGTCCGTTGGTCTGTCGTAGAAAGATTTACAGTAAACGTCTTTACTGTGCCCGTTGTAGTATTGAATATTCATATGGAATTTTACCACTGAAGGGAAATCTTAGTGCCTGAGCATAAAAAGAATAGGAGGATACTGCAACGCGTGTGAAGGCCATAAACAATATTAATTTTGGAACTTAAACATACAGTATATGGCTGGTCTTGGTACTTTAAAGTAAAAAATACACACCAGTATTCCATTTCTCCCTAAACATTTTAAGCATCGAAGTCTTTAACTAAAGAGATACCGGAGTCAACAAGCATACTTTTAGAATTTGATTAATAGGGAATATGATATGGAATCGCGTATTTAAAGAATTTAATAACGATATGATTATATTCGTGTACTGCGACAGGGCTGTGTAGGGCTGTTTCGCCTCCCTCTTCATGCGACTTCTCTTGTAGCCTACTGGTCTACGTGCCTGACTACCAACTCACGGGTTGTGTGTTCAACTCCAGCTGGTGCTGGACTTTTCTTTTAACAAACATTTCTTCGAAAAAATAGAATAGCGATATTATGGACAATCAATTGACTTTTATATTTCAAAATATCACAACATGATCGATTCTAAGTCATTTTTGATAACAATCAACAAACAAACATTTCTTTGAAAAAACGAGACGTTTCCCTTGGTCAGAGATATAAATATATAATATATAAATAAATTAAATTTAACTAACGTGAAATAGCGTGTGAAAAAGTGGTAGTTTTAAGCTTTTCTGCTAATATAATATGGAATCGCGTATCTAAAGAATTTAATAACGATATGATTATATTCGTGTACTGCGACAGGGCTATGTAGGGCTGTTTCGCCTCTCTCTTCATGCGACTGTACCAGGAAGAGGATTTCTTTCGATTCGAAACGTGTATTTTAAAAGTTTAAGAAGTAAAAACCTTACAGCGTACACAGATTTCTAAACTGATCAGGATCGTTATCTTTGTCTTATGCATAATAATGTTCACCGCTCTGTCCAGCAAATTAATAATAAACTTTATTTTATATCGCGTTTTAAACGAATAAGTAATTAGATTGCTCATAAACCTAATCACTTGCTTTTTCTTTTTATTTAGGCTTAGATTTCAACTATAGATCGTATTATTAATAACCATAATAACAACCAACCAACAAAAACAACCATATAAACATAATACCAACCAAAAACATAGATAACGACCACAATACAAAATCAAATATATCAAACCATTATACTCTCGCAAATTCCTCCAATTATCATAATCCCGCCCCTTATGCAAAACCAAACCCTCCTCCCATCCCAGTTTATCCTCTTTATCATAAACAAAATCCACCTCAATTTTCAACATAAAGCATTACAGGGGGGGGGGTGTCTTTCGCTGGAAATCTCGCCTGCTTCTACTTTACGAGTACAACCCCCTCTCTGCCGGAGTGCTGGCTGTGACGAATTAAACCGGTTTCACAGGTATTTTCAAAGTAGGAAGTACAGTGTTAACTGGTAGCTGGGCTCCTCAATGAAATCGCTTTAACATGCTAATGCGTTGGTGTAACAGTCCGGGAGTGGCAAGCTTCCAATGTCAACTCGACTCGATTGGAAGACAATGAACGTATTTAAGCCCTAAATGAATTAATAGCAAACATGGTTTACATAAAATACATTTTTCCAAGAAAGTTTATAATAATACGATCTATAGTTGAAATCTGAACCTAAATATAAATGAAAAGCATTTTCAGAGAGCAATCACGCTGTGTTTATGTAGAAAAAGCAATTAGGTTTATGAGCAATCTAATTACCTATTCGCTTAAAACGCTATATAAAATAAAGTTTATTTAGAGATGAATGATCAGTGTCGCAGTTTAAATAATTTTCGTAGGAGGGCTTGGACAGATTCCAAGTGCATTTTTGCAATTTACGTTGCATTGTCCAATGTGCTGTTGTAATACAGTTTAGAATACAGTTAGTCTAAGCTTTATCAGCTTTATTTATGGGTTGCAATTTAGAAAAAGTCAAAAACTGCACTCAAAATGCAATTTAGAGCTTTCTGGCAAGAGGAGACACCCAAATTATAATGTAACATGCCACTGTTTGTGCATGAACAAAGTTATACTGCAATTTTCCTTAGATACGCGATTAAAAAAAATAAATTTTTTGAATCCCCGGCGGAACACACTCCATAAGAATCAACGCTTTTATACAGTATATCGCCTTTAAACATATATATTTAAACACGCATTTACGATTTAAATCAAAACACGATTCAAATCAATATAAATGTTTATTTTGTAACGCATAGGTAACTATTCATTGTTATTAAAAAGACTTAAATTTGATCATGTTGTGATATTTAGAAATATAAATTTGTTTGGTGCGAGTGAGGTTTTATTTAATCTCTGACCAAGGGAAACGTTTCATTTTTTCAAAGAAATGTTTGTAAAAAAATAAAGTCATAGTTCCATGGGATTCAATCACAGACCATGTGACATGGGAGTCAGGAAACTAACACACACCGCCACCAGATTTGATAACGCTATACAATAATGTGACTAGGCACAGAACAAGTTTACAGCACAGTACAATAATAAATGCTGACCATGACTTTAGAAGCATAAATTACCTTACACTCAATTTAAACACAAGCTGTCTTTAGCCCTCTAAGCTGGTTCATACAGAAATGTAGAGATCCAGGCTCAGAACACACAGCTTCATTAGCGAATACATATGCAGGACAATTAGAGAAGATGTTTTACAGAGGATGGATTTTTAGAAACATCCCATCAGTGACATCACTGAAGTCAACTCCTAGGTACTGTAACTGTCGTGTGGATAGTTTCACAAGAATCAGACAAAGGTATAAGCATCGCTTGTTCTAGATAAAACTGCAAAAAAAAAAAACAACAACCCATAATGTACTTCTTTGCGGCTCTGTTTGCCCAAATCATATATTCACAACGTAAAATTTAGAAAATAATATTACGTAACCAAATCCGCAATATAGAAACAGAACCTGTGTAATTGTTGATAGATGATGTACTCGTAACATTTTTACAAGACGAACTACAACATTTAAAAAATGACTTGTATGTACTTGATATCTCTAATCAATCCACGGCGACATTGTTAAAGCAGAGTCCCAGCACAAAACGAAACTAAAACGCCCTGGGCATACCGTTTCGCGCTTCTTATTAGTTGCTCAAAAGTAATTTGACCGTATGAAATGCATAATATAAACCTAGAAACATATACGTGAGCAGTATTTACGTAGTATCGGTGTTAAGACATACCTCTCAAATACTGTAAATCAAGTTAAAAATATCTCAAGACCGATTCTGGTCATAATGAAGCCATGTTTCGTGTATGTTTTCTTTAAAGTACCGAGACCAGCCATATACTGTATGTTTATGTTCCAAAATTAATATCGTTTATAGCCTTCACACGCGTTGCAGTATGCTCCTATTCTTTTTATCCTCAGCTACTAAGATTTCCCTTCAGTGGTAAAATTCCATATGAATATTCAATACTTAAACGGGCACAGTTAAGACATTAAATATACATATACATACTGTATACAGTACAGTTTTCATACGGTAATATGTTTATGTTCCTAAATCAATCTCCTTTATGAGCATGTGAAAGGCATGGTGAATCGATTCTCAAAAATTACTGTACTTTGCATGATTGGAAACAAATGCGTGATTGCGAAATGCTGTGGTGTTACTTTTACAAAGACGGTCAATGAAAAAAAGAATGTTGACCAGGGCAATACTTTGAGTTTACACTTACAGCTTGTCCAAGGTCATTCATTATTAATACTATTAGTAATATCTTCGTTAAAGACTTTGATGGCGACTGCTCAAACATGAGAGGTTGAGCTTTATTAGCTCCACCTTGCGGAAATTCTGGAAACTATTATTTTGCTTGTCGTATTATAGGAGAATTTACGGTAACTAGCGGTATTTCCCGGTAACTCGCGGTATTTACCGGTAACTTGCGGTAGACTGCGTACAGCGTACCGGAAAATAATACGGTATCGCCCGCGCATTTTGAATGGCTGCATCTGTACTGTATAATGATGTGCATGAACAAAGTTATACTGCAATTTTCCTTAGATACGCGATTAAAAAAAATAAATTTTTTGAATCCCCGGCGGAACACATTCCATAAGAATCAGCGCTTTTATACAGTATATCGCCTTTAAACACATATATTTAAACACGCGTTTACGATTTAAATCAAAACGCGATTCAAATCAATATAAATGTTTATTTTGTAACGCATAGGTGACTATTCATTGTTATTAAAAAGACTTAAATTCGATCATGTTGTGATATTTAGAAATATAAATTTGTTTGGTCGAGTGAGGTTTTATTTAATCTCTGACCAAGGGAAACGTTTCATTTTTTCAAAGAAATGTTTGTTAAAAAATAAAGTCATAGTTCCATGGGATTCGATCACAGACCATGTGACATGGAAGTCAGGAACCTAATCCACAGCGCCACCGGCGCGGTCACATGCAGAGTGCTGAAAAAGCACTACAGAAACATTATCGACAGACAATGTACAGATTTGATAAAGCTATAAAATAATGTAATTAGGCACAGAACAAGTTTACAGCACAGTACAATAATAAATGCTGACCATGACTTTAGAAGCATAAATTACCTTACACTCAATTTAAACACAAGCTGTCTTTAGCCCTCTAAGCTGGTTCATACAGAAATGTAGAGAACCAGGCTCAGAACACACAGCTTCATTAGCGAATACATATGCAGGACAACTGGAGAAGACGTTTTACAGTGGATGGATTTTTAGAAACATCCCATCAGTGACATCACTGAAGTCAACTCCTAGGTAACTGTCGTGTGGATAGTTTCACAAGAATCAGACAAAGGTATAAGAATCGCTTGTTCTAGATAAAACTGCAAAAAAAAACAACAACCCATAATGTACTTCTTTGCGGCTCTGTTTGCCTAAATCATATATTCACAACGTGAAATTAGAAAATAATATTACGTAACCAAAATCCGCAATATGGAAACAGAACCTGTGTAATTGTTGACAGATGATGTACTCGTAACATTTTTACAAGACGAACTACAACATTTAAAAAATGACTTGTATGTACTTGATATCTCTAATCAATCCACTGCACTGCATTAAAACAAAACGAAAACTAAAATGCCCTGGGCATACCGTTTCGCGCTTCTTATCAGTTACTCAAAAGTAATTTGACCGTATGAAATGCATAATATAAACCTAGAAACATAACCGTGAGCAGTATTTACGTAGTATCGGTGTCAAGACATACCTCTCAAATACTGTAAATCAAGTTAAAAATATCTCAAGACCGATTCTGGTCATAATGAAACCATGTTTCGTGTATGTTTTCTTTAAAGTACCGAGACCAGCCATATACTGTATGTTTATGTTCCAAAATTAATATCGTTTATGGCCTTCACACGCGTTGCAGTATGCTCCTATTCTTTTTATGTTCAGCTACTAAGATTTCCCTTCAGTGGTAAAATTCCATATGAATATTCAATACTACAACGGGCACAGTAAAGACGTTTACTGTAAATCTTTCTACGACAGACCAACAGACACCGAGTGCCCCTGTCGGTCAACCAATCACGTAACGCGGTACCCCGTGTCATCTTGCGTCACGATGCACGACGCCGTAGCCAATTACCTCCGGTACGTGTCTGTACCGTGCACTTTGAATGGCTGCATCTGTAGGATCACCATTTACTGTACTGTATACTGTATATATTTAGATTGTATTTCCCCATGATTAAATCTACTAGATGCTAGCACTATATCTCTGAATAGTTTTTAGCAGATGCAGTGTGAAATTTACACCATGATTTGAGCAATTTTAATGCATCTATTTGTTAAATATGGACTTGCAAAAAAGACTATATGAAATGTCTGAAAAATAGGGAAGTAAAGTGATTATCTTGGTTTATGCAAACATATCTTTTTACAATATTTTGATTATATTTACACTAGGATGATAAATACCACATCTGGTTTTAACCATTTAACCAGGTTTGAACAAAGTGGTTTAAAATTTGTTACAGTATTTTAATGCCACAGTTCAGATATCAAAATTTACCATAGCAGCTTATGCTCATGAAGCAGGTGTGGATCTTGATGATATAGGTCAAGTTTCAAATCAGTTAATGGCTGTGGAAATTAAAAGTTTGAAAGGTTTTTCTAAAATATGGCTCTGGCCATCATCTTGGCGGATAAGGAAGCAATAATTATCATGTTACACGTCAATTAGTAAGTGCCAGAGATGAAACTTGCCAGTTCGGAATCTAATTGTTTACGCTTTGTTCACACACAAGCAGTTTAAATTTCAGAACACTACAGTGCAAATGATACTACTGGTGGACAGCCCATATTTATTGATGACATTTAATCTTGTTGGCACTGGATTTATACTAAGTTTGAAGTTAACTGCTCTAAGAGTTTCTGAGCATGAACAGTTTGGGTCAAAATTTAACAAAATATTTGATGAGCTGAACACAAAAATAATAACCAAAAATTTAAAAGAAAAATCTTTCAGCTATAAAAACGCAGAAGTTGAAATGTTGAAAGATTGGGTGTTGTTGAAATTGGATAACTTTAAATTTAATCCCTGTGCCGTTGATATTCCCATATCATTGAAACTTTACAAATACTTGGTACAAACAACTATTTTGGTTTGCTTAGTCACAAACCTATCACTATAATATATAAATTAAAACTGTAAGCAGTTTTACAATGTCATGAAATGTTACAATAAAGCAAACTGGCAGTAATGATTATGGATACAGAAAAGAAAGAATATCTAAGAATATTTTTTCAAAGAGGTCTGCACCGAATACTGTATGATGATGGATTACCTGGATTACAGAGTTCCAGTTGTACCTGTTCCCGAAAGCAAGCGGCGGTGCAGGAAGAGAGGTAAGCAGGCAGGTGTCTTGCTTAGACTGAGACAAAGCCGGAATCGCCCTCCGCTTCCGAGCATACTCTTCGCTAATGTTCAATCACTTGACAACAAGCTGGACGAAATGAGAGCAAGGCTTGTTTTCCAACGGGACATTAAGCACTGCAACGTGCTAGCGTTTACTGAAACCTGGCTCAACACATCCACTCCTATTCTATCGGGAGTTTTTTCTGTGCACTGCCAGGACAGGACAATGGACTCTTGGAAGATCAAGGGCGGAGGGGTATGTTTCATGGTTAATAACTCCTGGTGCACGGACGTGGAGATGATTTCATCGTCATGCACCCCACATCTTGAACATCTGACAATTAAATATTGCCCCTTCTGTCTACTGAGGAAGTGTACACTGGTAGTGCTCACGGTAGTGTTTATTCTGTCACAGGCTAACACCACAAAATTACTGGAGGAACTACACAAACACCTAAGCAGACATGAGAACTTATACCCTAAGGGCAGCTCCTTGATGTTGGTCCCCCTACAGACAGCACAAACGATGAAACCCATCGGTTTGATTTCCCTATGAAGTTGTAGGTGGGCTGAGTGACGTCATGACCTCAAAAAAACAAGGCGCAATATCTTGTAAATGAAAGCAGCACAAACACTACTTTTAAAGGCAAAAACATAGTACTAATGAATGAGGTGGTTTTCATCGTTTGTGCTGTCTGTAGGGGGGCCAACTTCACACAGCTCCCGAGGGCGCATTCATCACAATGGGGGACTGAAGAACCTGAAGAAAATCAAGCTAAACCTGCTTCAGCATATAAATTGCCCGACACGCAGAACAAACACGTTGGACAATGTTTTTTCATCCTTCCAGGATGGCTACAAAGCCCTCCACCGATCTCCTTTCATCAAATCTAATCACACCTCCATCCTGCTGCTCCCTGCCAATAGGCAGAAATTCAAGCAGGAGAAGACTGCGACAAGGACCATTTAGCGTTGGTCGGAGGAATCGGACTCTATTCTAAGTCACTGCTTTGCCACCACTGACTGGCAGATTTTTTGTGAAGTTGCCGGGAACGACATTAACCTATATGTGAACTATGTTACTGGCTACATCAGCAAAAGCACAGAAGATGTTGTCCTCAGGATTACTGTTCGCGAGTGAAACTGGAATCACAATATCATGACAACCTGGACATTCCATGTGGTATGGAATCTGGACCATCACAGACTACAAAGCAAAACACAGCAACATTACACACACTGCCTTTCCCCCTGCTTAACTAAATTCATTTTACGCATGGTTCAAAGTCCATAACATGGAACCAGCTAAGGAAATCCCAGTAAACAAGAGGGAACAGCCACTGTCTGTCTCCAGAGATGATGTGTACAAAGTCTTTAAAAAGACTAATCCATGCAAAGCTCCTGGCCTCAACGCTATCCCTGGTCATGTCCTGAAGGCTTGCGCAGATCAACTGGCAGACATCTTCATGGACATATTTAATCTCTCCCTCACTCAATGCACAGTCCCCTCTTCCTTCAAGAAAACCACCATTGCTCCAATCCCCAAGAAAACCAGAGTTAGCTGTCTGAATGATTATCGCCCTGTTGCACTCTATCATCATGAAATGCTTCGAGCAGCTGATCAAAGAACATATCACCTCTTTACTGCCCGACACCTTGGACCCACTGCAATTTGCATATAGACAGAACAGATCAACTGAGTATGCCATCGCCACTGCTCTACACACTATCCTTTCACACCTAGATAAGAAAGGAACATATGTGAGAATGTAGTTCAGGTGGGTAGCTGCGTCAGCATGCGTAGGCTGCAAAGGAACAAGTAATAGGTTTATTCCATGCTGAAAAAAAGAAGAAAGAGAACACAACGTTTCGGCCGTGGAGCCTTCTTCAGTAGTGTCACACCTGAAGAAGGCTCCACGGCCGAAACGTTGTGTTCTCTTTCTTCTTTTTTTCAGCATGGAATAAACCTATTACTTGTTCCATATGTGAGAATGTTTGTTGCTGTTTATTGATCACAGCTCAGCATTCAACACCAATCGAACCGTCAAGGCTTATCACCAAGCTCCGGGACCTAGGACTAATCTCCCCTCTCTGCAATTGGATCCTGGACTTTCTGACGGGCCGACCACAGGTGGTGAGAGTAGGCACAAGTACATCCTCCACCATGACTCTGAACATCGGTGCCCCCAAGGCTGTGTGCTCAGCCCTCTCCTCTACTCCTTATTCACCTACAACTGCGTCACCAGGAACAAAACAAACTCCATCATTAAGTTTGCGGAGGATACAATGATCTTCGCCTTGATCATGACCGGTGATGACTCCACGGACAGGGAGGAGGTAGAAACGCTGACAACATGGGACCAGGACAACAACCTTTTTTTGTTGATCATGGACTACAGAAAGCATTGAGAAACAGACCACGCACCCATTCATATCTTCGGGTCTGCAGTGGAGAAAGTCAACAGTTTCAAATTCCTAGGTGCCAACATCACAGACGATCTAACCTAAAACCACCACACCAACCTTGTAGCCAAGACAGCACAGCAGTGCCTATTCTTTCTTCACAGACTAAAGAAGTTCGGCATGCCATCACATCTTTCCAACTTCTACAGGTGCACCACTGAAAGCATCCTAACCGGCTGCATCACTGCCTGGTATGGTAACTGTTCCACCCGGGAGCGCAAGGTACTCCAGAGGGTGGTGAAACTGGCTCAAAACACTACCGGCTGGGTGCTACTGAACATCAGGGAAATTTACACTATTAGATGCCTCAAGGAAGCCAGGTCTTTCCTCAGGGACCCTAGTCTCCCTTACCACAACTTGTTCTCTCTACTACCATCCGGAAAACGATACCGAACTGTACAGATCAAGACCAACAGGTTTACGCAATTACCCAAACGATTGATTGATTTTATCTTCACTAATATGAAAACCTTGGAGCCCCAGCAAAAGTCAAAATGCAATGTTTTAAATTTAATTTTCCCCAGGATCATACTTTTTCATTTGGACTTGCATTGCTAAACAGGTTTCAAACAGAACACTTTCATATCAGGAAAGGAAAAATGTATTGCAATCATTACAGAATTCCATAAATATACACTGTAAGTAAAGGAACTATTTCTATTCATAGTTACAGGAAACAAAACTCAATAATGTTGCAAGTCCAATTCATGCATTTGCTTTGTCAATTATAATTATGTCACTACAAAATTATCTGACAGCAATTTGGTATACTAGAAACATGGCAGAGAATGGAAGGTAAGACAGAGCCAGCTCCTCTTTTTAACTTGACAGTAGTTTTGTGGTAAGTGAACTGAGACCACAGAAACACTTCCTGCAGACATCAATTCCTAATCACTACCAACAGGGCCTGGAATTGAAACAGTGACCTGGAGTTGAAAGGTTTCGTATCCTACTGCCAAAGTGCTTAACAACCCATCATCTATCCCCATGCTTCTATATTATCAATCTATTCTGGGACGTCAGGCTGACAGTGATAGGGCTTATAATCACCTGCAAACCTTTAGATCTCTGCAACATCATTTTTTGTTAAGATACACACAATTCACATCTCGCTCATTTCTTTCTACAATGACCACAAGCAAGTTGAAGTGGCACAGTGGTATGTGGTTAGTACGCCTTCTGTTCTACATGTTGTTTCTGTATTCACATGGGCTTCCTCAAGGTTCTCTGGCTTCCCCCAGATCCAAAAGATATGCAGGCTCATTTACAGTAAGTCTATGTATTGCTTGATTATGTGTGCCACATATTCCTGGTGAGGGTGCTGCAACTCCTGCAACCTATCCTGGAAGCTCACACACAAACAAGCACAGAGGGACAATGTAGAGGCACCAATTAACCTGTCCTGCAGTTTTTTTAAAACAGAGAGGAAATTGCAAAATGTATTCAAACTAGGTGAGAACATGCAAACTCCACACATAGAAATTGATGCATAAGATGTGTTTTAGCAAAGACAAACACTAGGAGATAAAGATAAGGATTAACTAAATGAGAGAGAATAAAGCAGCATACACAAAATCTACTTTCCTTGGCTTTTGATGTGATTTCTATCTAGCTTCCTTTGAAAGACTGGTAGGTACAAACAAGATGGAGATTCTTATCTGAGCTACGTTCCCCAGAAAGCTGTGAGGAATGATCTGCTATTCACAGTTACCTAAATGGTTGGCCTAAGATGGTTTAAAACCAAGAAGCAAAAGCTTCCAGATCAGTCTTCATCTGCTGCCTGGAGACAGAGGGAAGATCCTCTGTTATGTGCAATATTCACCAGAGGAAGGAAGAGAAGTTAGCACCGGACAGACTGACCAACTGAATGACAGCTGGAACTGCAAACTTCTGTAAGTTCCTACACATGGGGTTTGGAAGACTCTCACAGGAACTGCCCAACTGAGCTTATTACAGAGATGGCTTGTGAAGAAGTTTAGTTAGAAGCTAAAAAGGGGATTTAGGCTTTTGGTTTATACTTCAGAGTTTTGGCTATTTTCACTGCACTATAAATAAAAGAGCAGTTTATCTTTATCTTATGTAGTTTAGTGTGTCTGGTTTATCTAGAAGTCTAGAAAGTCTATGAGTGTTTCACAGTGCACGTTATAGCAAAACCGTCTATATACTACCTCTCGTGATCTAGTCGTAATTATTCTCCTTCCTGTGGCTGGAGGAGGGCCCAGAACCTTGGATCCAAATGCAATGTGGGATATGTCTTGGTTTTTATTGTTCCGTGCACTAGCTGTCCTGGTGCTGCTTGCTTGTTCTGCAAACGAAAAATCAAATCATTCATCTGTACAGTATATTGACAAAATACAATTACTGTGAGCTATACATACCACTGAGTAATCAAATTGATGCAATCTCAATCTAACATACATATTTCATCTATAGTTCTGGACATTTCTATGTACAGTATCATTGTAAACATTTATTTCCAGTTATACGTGTATATATATATACTGAATTATTGTTTTGTAAAAATAATATTTTAAATTCATATTTCGTTAGTATTTAATTAGTAAAACAAGATGGTTTTTAAGGTGAATAACCATGCTGAACTCTTTTTTCTTTTTTTTTTAATTATATAATGTTAGCATCCCCAAAGGAGTTGGGCAGCCAGTTGACTTTGGACCCAACCCCTTTGGGGACCCTTAGAGGTTTTTTTCTCCTTACTAAGGAGTTTTTGGTTCCTCTCCTCTGTTCTCTTCTGATCTTCTGTTCTATATTCACAAAATGTATGGTTACTTGCATTGTTAAACGCCTTGGGGCAACCTTGTTGTGAAAGGTGATATATAAAAATAAATTGAATCGATTTGAACTTCCTCACTAACCTCTTATTAAAATATAACAATTTAAATCTCTCACAAAGCGTAAATAAAATTACACAAATTAGGAGCGTATTTTCTGTTTACAAATTCAGAATGTTTGGGTACTCTGTATAATAATAATATACTGATGCAAAAACATAAACATAAGAAAGACAACACTCAACCGCTTTCTCCCTTCATCCTCATATCATTTCTCCCAAAAAGCACAGCTGGAACTCTTACTGCATTCAGCAAACAGCAGTACAACCATCTGTCTCTAGCTACAAATGGAGAGCAAGGTCTTTTGACCGTAAGCAAGATGCTGTATTTAATGTTACTCTGGCGTCAGTATTCACTTAGGATGCCAGATCTAATTAGTCAAATGTCAGCAGAAATAAAAGATACTTTCCTGGGACCACAATTAGAGTGGACATCTTATTAAATGTCATAAAAGCAAACATTAGTTAATGGCTAAAATACTGACAATATAAGAATTTGTAAATAAAATAGAATTCTATTTCTTTATCTGATTATTTTTAATTACTTGATCATTTCGATTTATTGTAATGTTTTATTTTTTTTTACTTTCACAAATGAATATTTTGTTGTTTACATTCTTGAAAAGCTCCAAAGTCTGAAAGAGGATGCCAAAATGCCATTTTCCCTCTTTAGTGGTGTACCAGAAAATATAACTGGCTGTGTCACAAAGTGACATTACAATGGTAAAGATAAGCACGTACTGTATGCAGAGAAACAAACAGCACATTGCAGCAGTTTACAATGACGAAATACCCATTCTAGAGCCATTGTAAGGACTGAGCAACATGCAAAATGCTCATAGGAATTACATTTCCTATGGTTCACAGTGACAGCTGCAACCAAGTGTGAAAGACACCTCATGAAACATGCAACTCCCACTTGCATTGTGATAGGAAATACAGTGCAAGGCCCCCTATTGTACTGTATGTACTCTACAAGGTGGAAGTATGAAAGCTATGAATAACTGGGACAGAAATACTAGCCCCTCCTGTGACTTGGTTTTATTTGATTGTCTTTTTTATCTGAACTGAATCATGATTTACTCACTGAACATTATAACATTTAATGGTATTTGCAGAAACCTTTCTGATGTTTAATAAAGCTTGCTCTTAACAGAACCTTTTCCTATATAAAAAAAACGTTTTCATATGAAATCAAGTTTTGCATTATTAAACTACTGTATGCTCTAGACTTATCCAGGGAGTAAAGAACAACCAAATAATTCATTTTAGTGCTTCCTACCTTTTGAGATAGTACATTTTCCGTGCAGATAAAACTGCAGTAAAAATTAGAAGGTTGATTCCAAATGTGCCAGTTGATTCTAAAAAGCATGTACAGTAGATGAAAAATTCTTATGTAGTGGTTAAGTGGTTCTATACAGAACATTCTGAATTATTCTGTGCTGTCTTATATTGTAACCCACAAAAAGATCTTCCTAAAGTATTTTGCTTTCCTTTTTTTACATTCTCTTAAATTGTCTTCTCTTCATATCTTCTTTATAACCTCGAGCCTTTGTCCTCACCTTCATCTACAGGTTTGTCTCTTACTCTCTCAATCTCACAGTATATTCTTTCTTCTCAACTTCCCCTCTTCTGTATTATTTTGCAGAGCAGGAACCCATTGTAAACCAGCTGAGTCTGGCTCCAAGGTGTATCATATAGCATCTGTAAGTTGCTTAGTTTGCGGACCTTTTATCTGTATAAATATCTTATACAGTGTTGGAAATAATTACTGAAACACAAGGATAGAAGTCAGAAGATAGTGTTCTATAATGTTCTAGATTATGCATTATAAATAAGTAGCTTTTGTGCAAAAATGAAACATTACCAAGTACAGTACAGTATTATATTAACATGCCACAATGTCATTAGCTATCAGACAATGCTTTAAAGTGTCACAGTATCTCAAGGCATATATAACGATAGACAGTGATATGATTGTAGAGTTTTATATATTCAGTGAACACCATAGCCCCTGGAAAGGAGCTGACATGATAAGAGCATAGAAATAAAAGTTTTAGCTAAAGAAGACCACTCCATAACTTCTCTACAACTGTCTATAAGACTCTGTTTGGACTCATGAAACTTACTGTTAATAGTAGAAGAGGTCAGGAAAGAAATTCCAACATACTCAAAACTAATCTGCAATGTAAATTCTCTATGTCATACTGTATATAAAAATCAACCAGAGATCTCAAGATCTTACTGAAAATGCAGGTTCTAAGTTTTCTTCAAGATCAGATCATTATCATAAAATGGTGTAGCTGCTAAGAAATCTTAACTGAGCAGAATTTGCAATATATAGCTACTGTACTGTACTTTTTCCTTTATTTCCTAAACCGTATTACTATACGCTGCAAATATCTTTCTTCGCAGGACCTATAGGAATAAGTATAATATCTATGTGTTGGCTGGTTAGAATATTTCACCATACAAAAGGAAAAGACAAGACTGATAAAAGAGTTAATAATGATTAAATATGAGAAAGGAAACATTAAGTTTCGGCTGTGGAGCCTTCTTCGGGTGTGAGAAAGACAGGGAAATCAGCAGAGATTATATAGCATAGGAGAACAAAAGCCGGGAGTGTAGAGGAGGCGGGAGCAGGAGGAGGAAGAGTGGACACTCAGGTGGTGTGAAGTCGAGAGAAGTGAAGAGAAGTGTGAAGTCGAAACCTGCAATAAGAAATCAAAATTACCCTGAAACTGGGTTCACACCTTCCCCCTTCTCTTTACGACAGACTCGTTTCCTTCTAATCTTCTCTATTCATTTGCAGGTTTCAACTTCACACCTCTCTTGATTTATAATCTTTGCTGATTTCCCTGTCTTTCTCACACCCAAAGAAGGCTCCACAGCCGAAATGTTGTGTTTTCTTTCTTCACTTTTCAACATGGAAGAAACCTTTACTTCTTCCTTTGCATTCTGTGCATGCTGATGCAGCTACCTACTTGAAATGATTAAATATGACACTTCAAAGGGGATGACAAATACAATGCCTATTTATAATCTAGTCCTAGTATTTAGTTACATTCTAGATTTCCTTCTTATTCCTTACATAATACGAAAGACTTTTAAATGGAATATACTGCATTAACACAAAGTTACAAAAGTATTTTTATATTAATAGATTAAAGTAGTCTTGTTTAATGTCAATCCTCTTTAATTATTATTAGGTTTGTTATGCTAATAACACAGAGACCAATTACAAGGGCTCATTTACATGAAAATTCTCCTGGTATGAATATAATTTATTTCTGTGCCGTAACAGGATAAATCAACACGTATAAGACAGCTGTCAAAATAGATAAATATGCAAAGATAAAAAAGACTATTGAAGTGGAAATAGAAATTATAATGAATTACTAGAGCATTTATTTTTGTCACAACAAGCAAAGATAATTACAGTCTGCAGGTATGAGTCACTGACCCACGTTCAGTTAGGTTTCAAAGTAAAATCACTCCATTGCAACACATAGAAACTGTTAGCATTAAATTAAATTCTTTTGAAATGACAATTCCATGCAGTCCGTTGCGATATTTCCTCAAGGCTTTTAAAATGATAATGATAAATCAAGCACAGGCACAAAATTAAAATCTCTTTAACACATACAGACTTATATATATATATACAGTATATATATATTAAAGACAAATTTCTGTCCCAGTTTCTTATGTTTTAGATATGCCTGTGTTCACTTTCCCATGGATATTTTAAAGATTATAACATAGAACAGTTGTAATTTTCATTTTGAAGGTATATTACTGATGATCTTGACTTAAAACTCATTAAGCACTCTGGAATACAACACACAAATGAAAGAGAGAAAGGAGCTCCTATCAGTCTCCTTACACCTGCAACCTACTTGAGGTTTGAAGTTTGAATAAAAAATAATGCTTTGATAGTGCATTTCACTACAGACTGGAAGGTAATCAATAAAGGGCCATTTCCCCATACGAGAAGGAAAACATTGTGATATTATTTAAATTTCAATAAACCTTAATCTTGGTAACTTATTCTAAACCAACTATATACTATATAGTAACAAGTAATAGGTTTATTCCATGCTGAAAAAAGAAGAAAGAAAACACAACATTTTGCCCATGGAGCCTTCTTCAGGTGTGAGCTACCCACCTGAACTAATATATACTATATATATATATCTTCCTAAACGTGACTGTTTTGGAAAACACAACCCTTAATGAGGTTATAGTATAATTTCTGTAAATCAAAACTCAGTTTTACACTGTTGGATACCTTTTGCTTGATTGTTTTATTTGCTGCCTTGAGAAAAAGTGCTAAAAAGATTATTATTCTAAATATCCTGGATATCTCAAAACTCCTATGCTCTTCCCTGAAGCACGCAGCCCAGGCATCTGAGGAGAAGCCCACAGCACAGGCAATGCAAGTGGGCAATGAGATCCTGCCTGCTTGGGGGGTCCAAGTGTATCAGCAGATACAGGAAGTGACCAGGATCAAATTCAGCATGGTTAAAGTATTGCTGTTCATGGCAAATATTGTGGGTTGGATTGGGGAATGGATGACACGTCACTTGCCACTGTTGAGAGCCCTTGCTTTTTTACCTAATCATCTTTCAATAGCATTTCTAAAGACTCCGAAGTGAGGCTAATCTTGGCGCCTGCACAAATTAATTAAAAATAAAAAACCAAAAATTAATTGAATGCATAAGTATTCACAAATGCTACTTTCTACATAACATTGTGTGATTAAAGGTGGTCCAACTATTATTATGAGATGGTATGGTCTTTTTAAAATGTCAGCCACGTGAATCAAATACATGAACAAGGACTACAATTTTCAATGTGCCACACACATGAATATCATGAAGTCATATCTACAGATACAGTATACTAAAACAATGCCATACAAGTCAATGAACTGCAGTATAATCAGTATACTGTATAAATATCCTGTATATGCAGTAAATACAATATGATATCATATGGTTTTAAAGCCACAAAAGTACAATATGTGTGAAATATATGTTTCATACTCAAAATCTAAAGCAAAATTGGTTCTTAATTACTTGTTGCTGAAATAAGCATTCAGACAAAATGTAGAATATTTTAATGAGGATGTAAACCTGAAAAAAACACATGCATTCACAACAAGCTAAAATTTATATATCTGGCTTAGTAACTTTGCTTTGTAAAATACTACTTTCAAAATACTACTACAGTATAATACTGTAAAAAGTCATAATATACAGTATAAAATTCTAAAAAGCTGAAACAGTATACAAATTCCTTTCTAAAATTGGAAAAGATTGATCCTATGGGGCTGAGCATTGATCAGGATTTGAAACCAGGTGTTTTGGGTGACAGCCCAGAATACTTCTATACACCATGTTAAACATGCACAGTGCAACCTGACAGTTTGTAACACACTATGTACGGTGCATTATTGCAGATGTTCTGTGTACTTCTTATCGTCACATGTTCTGAATGGCTGGATCTGCAGAAAACAGAAACTTATAAACAAGGAAGTCCTTGAGGCCTAAGCCTTGACCACCCAATACAGATGTAGTACAGATCATTTACGGCCAGGGCGTCTACCCAGCGTACGCCGGAGGTGGAGGCTTCGTCATCTCCGGATTAACGGCCCGCAGGCTCTACAGGGCCTGCAAGGAGGTGGAGCTGTTCCCCATCAACGAGATGTTCATAGGGAACATGTTCTGAATGTTTGGTAAAAACCCCATAACGTGGGACTGGGGCTCCAGGTTAGGCTGCAGGTTGCTATGGCATGTGATTCACCGGCCAAAGATGATCAACAGTTGGCACTTGTGGTGCATTAGATATTAGTGAAACGATTGCTTCATTTAATCTCTCTACCGTGCATGTTTAAATGTGCTTAACATGGAATTTTACAACTTAAGGGAACTTTTGGAAGCTGTGCATAAAAATAACAGAAGCATAACGTCTCTAAATGTCATAATCAATATTAATTTAGGAAAATAAATATATTATACATACTGTATATGGCTGGGAGTGATACCTAAAATGAAAAAAAACTACACAACAGTATTCCACCTTCATAAACATTTTATGCATCAAAGTCTTTAACTCGATCACTTACTGTGTTTATTTTGGAAAAGTTTTGATGTGCTCATTCTAACTATATTAAGTTGATATAGTTAAAAGCCATAATGTTTTAACCTTTCCATGAATACTTGCTGCTGTTATTTCAGTAAAACGTTGTGTACTTTTTAGAATCTGCTTTATAAGGAATATAATATGGAATCGCATAACTAAAGATATTAATAAGGAACAGCACATTGGTGCAGTTGGTGTGGTGCATGCCTCTCAGATCACAGAGGTGTGGGTTTGATTCCTGCTTAGGGTGCAAGTTTTTCTTCTAACAAACGACTCCTTTTAAAAAAATAAAATAGTAACTATTATTACGCTATATTGACTTATATATATCACAACGTGTTCGATGTTAAATGATATTAAAATATAAATGAGCAAATGTGAATACTGTCAATCGGTTCAATATCAAATTATTTATCGCTGTAGGGCAATTTAATACAAGCCATTACAACAAGCCTTAAAAAGAAAATTGTATATATTATCAATATAATCAAGCATAACAAAATGGTATTAAAAAGATCACTGAAACTGAACTAAAGTAACATATCTGATCATTATTAACAATAAATAATTTCAATCTTCCTGTATTTGTTCAGGATCATTTGTTTTCTCGGATTTTTTATAACCATTGCTTTCTTATTGAAACACTTATTTATAAGACACCATATTTCAGATGTCAATACTTTGCGAACAAATGTCAGAGCCTTCAAACCACAGGCATTTTAAAAATCGCGATTTGTGAAATATTTCACAACTTTTATTTAACCTGGTTACCTGGTTGCATTTTTAGAAACCTTAATTTGAATAAAGCGGATTCCAGGTGTAAGGGAGTTGCCTTGAGACTGTTGGTTGCTGGGATAGGCTCCAGCTCCCCTGTACTGGATAAAGAGATCATAAAATGGATGGAACTAAAAGTATGTATACAAAACGCCTGACCATATAAAGTAAAATAATTGTTTTTTCACAATTATTCACACATTATGCTACATTTTTTATGCATCAGTCGAAGCGTTTTGAATTCTCTCGAAAATGTAAAAAATGTAACATAATACTGTACAGCACGATGGACAACTGATTATTTTATTTTTTGAAGAAAATCAAAAATTAGAAACAATGATGTGACCCTACCTAATTTAGACATGACTTTAAGAGCTATAAAAAACAGGTTTGTCTAGTTAAAAGCTGCTTTTTACTTGAGAATAATGGGTGATTTATCGTCCTCGTGATCAGCTTAGAATCTTTGTGTAAACTGTAAGTTTTTTAACTTTTAATGAAACGTTTTCAACATTTGAATTTTGTAAACGCAACATGTGTTTCGTTCAGAAATAAATTACAGTCTCCTGTTTTCCCGTGGTGTGAAGCAGATCAGCAGGTCATTAAAAAAAATAGCACACCACCCACTGAGCCCAGTCAGAGAAGCCTGGAGCGGTTATGGCCTTTAAAACATTTTAAAATTAAAACAAGCAACGTAAATCATTTCTTTTAACTTCAAGTATTTTAATTACATTTAAGTATAATTAAACATAGCTTTCTCACCAGTCAGTTTTATTTTTGAAACCATGGTTAAACAAAGAAGGAGCTTCCTAGTGACATTACATGTGGAAAAATTATATTTTTAAATACATTTAAGAAAAGTTTAATCTATACAAATACCACAAACTATTCTTGATTATATTTCTGAATGTGGCACTTAGTTCAATATTTTATAGACATCTGAATAAGAAAGTCAGACATTAGCATAAACTATTAGTATTAGTCATTAGTAATATTTGCACTATAACAAATTGTTGCACTTCTTACACATCTCGTAAAAACATTAATTTACAAGACTTTATTCAAATATAGGTTAAATCTGACTATCAAAAAATAAGTAAAATTCAAACTTATAAATAAAAAATAAAGGTAAAACATAATTTAAAATTAAGATAGGATGAACTTAGGGACACTGCCTGCTAGCCCCCTTTCTGTAAAAAGTCACGGGGGCAATGTCATGTAGCTAATTTACAGCTAGATACAATTTTATCTTGCCTCGTGAAACCGAAAATCTAAATATTTGTGAACATATTTACTTAATTTATCCGTCTCATTAATCTCACTGTGTTAATCTCACTGTGCTCAATCACACTGTCAGTATAATAAAAAACCCTGTGTTTTCAGGTGTGAAATAGCTGTTGTAACTGTTAATACAATTACGAATATAACTGCAATTCTCTCACAACAAAATACTACGCACACTATATTCACATTTCTGATAATTGCATATATCAAATGATAATATTGATATGAATAATAACATAATAACATGAATTAATTTTCCAAACCATCTCCAGGATGCTTGGAAAGAGTTTGGGAGGGATTATTTCATGCCAGCAAGCACATTATCACCTCACACTAGGAGGAAGGGAAAGTGCTGGTGGGCAGTTATTTCACTCTCCATCACTGTCCCCAACCCCCATCTCCCGGACAGACAAAAATTGAAAAAAATGCATTCAAAAGGGTGCAGTGTGTTAATACAAACTCTGCTAATAGAGCCGCTTGTAAGAGCAAGGTGACTTTCTGCTCAATTAAATGAAAGCTACAGGTTAGGGGTTTTCTGAATATTAATGGGACAATTTATTAATTGTAGCAGAAATCACGAGGTGCTTCATTATGGCTATCAGAAAATCAATCAATCAGCGACGTACATGCACGGATTCAATACACAAGATACATGTATTAATACATAAATTGTGCCTATAAAACATATCAGCCTGGATACAGATGGCAGATCTTACTGTGAGGGTTATTAAAGTGCAAGGTACATAATCACAAAGATGTAAAACACAAAGAATACAACAAAGGTTCAGTTTGGCTATATTATCGTTAATCAGTCTCATTGATATAAATTCACATTAGCTACTCAAAAGTAAATACATTACTCATGTGAACTGAATTGATATAAACTTGTGTTGAGGTAACAATTGAATTCTCGAGATGCAATGTGCCGGGAAAAATGAATCCATATCTGGAAAAGTAAACCCAATGGATTTGTATTTCCCAGCACGGACACCAAAGACCAGCTAGTGGCTGTGTCTAATCCCAACGGCGGTCAATAGGCATCTCACGGCATCCTCTGGCTCCCAGCCAACCAGTCGGGATGCAGCTTAGGAGTCGGACAAATTAGGAGGAGAGATTTCTGCTGTGGCAACGCACCCGACAGTGTCTCTCTCAGGATCCTACTAGTAGTCCAGCTGACTAGTAGAGAGTCTCTATGCACAAAGGGTGAACGCTGGTCCGAGCAAGTCACTCTTTAGGGGGGAAGAAACTTGGTTTGCTTCACGGTGTAGCGCTGCTGCTGAATAAAAACTTATTCAGATTGTCGACAAGAGTCCAAACATATACTTTGATGATCAAACGAAGCATCCAGGTTAGCGTTAGGTAGCAATTTACATATGGGCATTCCCCAGGTAGACACTTTGCTGAAACAAGGTTCCAGTCCTTATACAGACAACACTGGCAGTCACGTGATTGTCTCTGAGGGTGTGAAAATGGCCAGAGAAGCAAAGTTTCTGAGTGTCTTTTAAACCAGAACCAAGACAGGTGATGATTGGTCAAAAGTTTAGCGGGTATTTCAGACCCACATGGGGTTACCATGCCTTGCAGGTTTCTGATTGGTTGTTCAAGGTGAGAGATGAGGAACAATGATCTCTGACATCTAGGACTGCAATCAAGATGTTCCCAAGAATGTCACAGACAGACAGGCGCCAGGAATGGCCAATTATCAAGATAGCCAGGCATGGCTGGGCACATCTCCATTTGGGAGCTGCTCCTTATCTGAGAGAAAACACTTTCTTTACCCTCTTTATCAGAAATACTTTCTTGTAATTGTCTACTAGTCTCCTACATTGACTTGGATAAATTGTTGTCCACTCCTCCTTATAGAACTCCTTCAACTGTGTGATGTTTCACTTCAAGCCCCCCCACAGCATTTCTATGGGGTTAAGATCTGGGTTTTGACTTGGCCATTCTATAACCCTCCATTTCCTCTTTTTGAGCCATTCTTTTGTGTATTTGGTTGAGTGTTTTGGGTCATTGTCTTATTGCATGGTCTAATTACGGTCCAGCTTCAGCTTTTTGACAGATGGCCTCACATTCTCCTCAAGTACTGTCTGGTACAATGTGGAATTCCTGGTTGACTTTATGATGGCCAGGCCCTGAGGCAGAAAAGCAGCCCCAAACCATAATGCTTTCACCACCATGCTTTACAGTTGGTATGAGTTTCTTTTGTTCAAAGGCAGTTTTTGGTTTTCACCAGACATGACGCCTGACATTAGGGCCAAACAGCTCTACTTTTGTCTTATCCATCCAGAGCACATTGTTCCAATAATCCTGATCTTCACTTAGGTATTGTCTGGCAAACTTCAGTCGTACATCTATATTCTTTTTTGAGACCTCTCATGTAGGGCAAACTTGTGCAGTCTCTTCCAGATGGTTGCCTCATCCACTTTGACATTGACTGAGGCAAAACCTGCCTGTAAATCCCTTGATGTTATCCTGGGGTTCTTGGAAACTTCCTGCAGCATCTTTTGGTCAGCTCTTGGGCTGAATTTGGGCAGAAGACCTGGCTAGATAGATTGCCAGTGATTTGAAATTTTCTCCACTTGTAGATGATCTTTTGGACAATGGAGTGATTGACTACAAATTGCTTTGGAAATAGCTTTAAAACCCTTCCCAGACTCATAGGCATCAACTATCTTTCTTCTGAGGGCCTCAGAGAGCTCTTTTGATCTTGGCATAATGTAGCCACACACCACAATTGCTAAGACCAAACCAGACCACAGGTTTCTGATGTTTATAAAAGGCAGTGCCTTTTATGTTTATAAAAGGAAGTTACTCTCTAATGATTTTCTAATCATTTGCACCTGTTTTGGTGTACCTGATTTTAATTTTAGGCATCTGATGCAATGATAAAGGTAGGGGTGTACTAACTTTTTCAGCACAAAGAAATTTCATTTCGGATGATTTAAATAATACAAATGAGTGCAAAATGGGATTTTTCAATGTTATTTTTTAAAATTAGATCACCTTTATCTATCAGTATTGTTAAAAGACGATCAAATATAATTTTGTCCAAAAATGTAAAAAAAGACAATCCTTTTTATACTTACTTTTTCACACCACTGTATTTTTGCAATTTATTACTGAACAGCCACCTACTACTCTGCATTCTCTCCCACTCTTTTCTTGATCTCCCCCTGCCCTTGTCACATTCTCCCCATAAACCAATCCAGCAACGGAACCAGAGAACTCCACACAACTCAAAAACATTTCAAACTGCTCAACTTAACAAAACTACAGGATCTAAGCTAACATTAATTTTCCTCATCGTGTGGTAATAAACCAGCACTGTACTGAGTAATGCTGTTTTTGTAATATTACTTTATACAACTTAAATTCTATAAATGGAAAAAGATTGACCTTCAGTATTGAACAGAATTTTGATCCAGGTGTTTTCTAGCAACAGCCCAGATTCTTCCCATAAATGAGTATTTTTAAAATGTGTGCTAAAATGCAGCACCTGCACCAAAAAGTAATGCATTATCCCATGCGCATTCTGAATGGCTAGATCTGTACATGATGCCAGCTTGTTGTTTGCAAGTGACTGCTTGCTTCTGCCTTATGTGTACCAGCCACCAGAGCTGGCAGTACTGGGAATTAGCACATGGGTGGTGGTTGAATTCTTTATTTAATCCTTAGTCTGAACAGTTAAAGGCAACCAAGAATTGTGCATCACTTAAAATATTAGGCTTTACTAATTGAAATGTCGCTTTAGAATTATCTGATCTGATTTAATGTTAGGACATTTTACAGCCCTGTCACCTTGTACAGAAAAAAAGAAAAACTTTGACACACAAAACTAACTTTGAAATATTTTAAAAAGACTTATTATCATAACACAAAGAGCTCGCTCCCATACAAAAGTAAACATTTAGAGCAGTAGTCTAATTGGTATTAGACTGCGGTCAGCTCAGAGTTCAATAAAACACCACAGCTTGTTGTTAAAGAAGTGATACATCCATATGAAGTAAGTGGATACACCATTTACATAAGAGTTAACATAATAATCAGCCCCAGGGATTCTGCAATGACTTTAAGTCTACTTTTAATGCCTGTGCTGATAAGGTAAGTTTAAACAAAATATCAAAAGGGAACAGCCTCATAATTTCCACAGTTTTATCTGAACACGGTTTCATGATTTCATGGAATTAAATACAATCTTGGTTCCTGATGTTATATACTGTATAATTATTATATTGACCTAAAATTATGTCTTATTGTTATTATGATATACTATTAGGTGAACAAATACATATAGTGAAGTTAATAAAAATAGTGGAAAGTGGCCTTCTATAAAAAAAATGTAAAAAATAAAATGTGATGTCAGTAAGTCACATTACACTTGAGTGTAGGGTTATGAAAGTCAATATTACAGTGCATGACAATGACAAAGGGATTTCTTTAGAATGCATCTCTAATAATAATTAAAAATGGCAATATAATTTGGCTCAGCATGGACAATGGAAAAAATAATTACAGGCTTCCTTAAAAGATACCTTTCAAATAAAGAGAAAATGCGAGGGAACCAAAAACTGAGGATAGATTAATTTTGACCTGGCCAGCAATGCATTAATAAAAGCATAAATAAAATACTTAAATGTAGTCACTGACTAGTGAAATGTTCTGATGACCACAATATCACTGTTATTTGAACCTAGAAAAATGTAGAACTGTACTGTACATGTAACCATGTCACAGTTGAGTTCTTGGTGTCTACCTGTGACAAAATGCATCTTTATTATTATAAAACCAAATAATGTGAATAAATCAGGAAATATGCACTTTGAACAAGAATAAAATGTGCAATGAGCATCATGGCACCTGACACTGTTCTCCTGAGGCAGGACTGTCCACTCCTTATGAAGAGTGCTATAGTCTGGCAGGTTTTGTAGACCTCTTTAAAGAACTTAAACCTTAAAGCTGTTTACTGTAAGTATTCCAATCCACCACTACATATTGACATTGGGCAGTTGAGAGCTTAGTTGATATGGAAACCAGTTATGGAATACTTCTGCTCTGCAGGGCTCTGGCATGCCCATTATTCAACATCTTATGTGGTAATGCACTGCTGGGAATGCAATGAGCTACTGGAGTGGGTATAAAATACCACTTGTAACTATAACCTGTTCTGTTTGTCTTAAAGGAACCTGTTTCACTGAGCATTGTGAGACAGTTACCTATACTGTACATTTGAATTCCCCTTAGAGGTCATTACTGCACAAAGATGGGACCTTGTCACTCACAGTTGTGCAAATAATCCTCAAAACTCTCTGTGTTCTGTCCTATTATTGTGTAGGTGCTCACTAAAGCTAAACATGGATGTTGTTCTTGCTGCTGCTGCACAGTGCCAATGTACAGCAACTGTAGTTTATGTTCTTCGGGATTATTCTGCATAAACGGAGTCCAGTGTCTATCATCAGTTGTGGTTTGATACCCACCAGTTTCTGAAGATAAAGAGCACCCAATTAACTTCATTTCAGCCATCCGCAGTGTATTCATGTTTATCAGCTGTGTAACATGCTGGACATCTGCTGGCAACTGACAGATTCTTGGAATTATGTCTGTTGGACCACTAATGGAAATACACAGATCTGAAAAACAAAATTGCACTCCTGTACTATATGAAAACTCCTTAAAATATAGTAAAAATATGATAATTTAACATGTTTAAAAACTTTCACTTGCAAAGAGCTAAGAAAGAATATTAAAATCAAATTTACACTAAAAAGGAGAGGTGACAATTAGTTAGGGGATACAGCCTCTCCCCAAATTACCATTCAAAATGAAATATATCCAAGCCCACACAAAACAAGGTTCTTGATTAGAAATTAGAGATGGATGTGTTTCTCACCACTAATCACTGCAATCTCCATAGAGTTGTAAATGCTAAGAAAAAGCTCACAGCAGATGCTGCTAACTGGTATCGCTGCCAGGATTAGCTGTGGGTTCATATCGGCTTAAATTGTTTGAGATGTATGCTGTCTGTCATATTTTAACAAATTATATATTTTTGTCTTTTTGTATAACTGTCAAATACAAAAAACAGGGTATTTTATCATACTCAGAATCATAAAATCTGTTTTAGACAGATCCAGCTATTCTTGGAATGGATACATCCCAAATCCATGACTCCTCCACGTGCAATACATGAAGCACTGTTCCATGTGCTGCGAGGACCACTGGAATGAATTCCTTGGCCACAGAATTTAAAATCATATTTTACACAGTTTAGGGCTTACATTTTATGATGGTGGAATACTATAAAAAATTATATTTGAGAAATTACACAAAATAAGAATGTGAAGCTCAAACGTTTTTAATCAAAACCCCCAAAATCAACTTCATCAAACATAAAGCTACATAAATTCTTATGTAACTTAATTCTTAAGTTAAGGAAAATGCTCAAAAGAGGTGACACAACATTAGTCAAGTTTCAGCGCAAAAAATAACAGATTAATCTTTAGAAGACTTTGTTAAAAGTTTTTTTAAATTTTGTTTTACGTATTGCAGGGTTCCTAAGGTCATGGAAATCCTGGAAAAGTTATGGAAAACGAAATTTCATTTTACAGACATGGAAAAGTTTTGAAAAATGATAAAATATCCATTAAGTTTTGGAAAAGTCATGGAATGTTTTTTAATTGACCCAAAATTATCATGGCTGTATTATGTAATTGTGTTCATAAGTTAGCAAACTTTTAAAAAGAGGCTGCAGCGTTGTTGTTGCTAACATTACACCTTATAATGTCAAGTCAGACCCTCTCACGGGAATTTTACAGTGAGCCATAAGATAATCTAGCACCCATGTCAAAATGCCGGGTAAATGTGTTTTCAGTGACCCCTGGTTAGCAGATGAAAATTACAAGGTATGGCTCCAAAATGATGAAGACCCAGGACATGCTAGATGTAAATTATGCAGCAAAAGAAGTTTTGGAATTTTGTTGGTAAAAATGAGTGGGAACCCTGGTATTTTGTCAGAAGTTGTTTTATTACATACCTTCATCATCCAAAAGGCCTTGTGGCTGTAATTTCATTGTGAAGATCTTTCTCAGCCTACAGGTTGCTGAGATAATTATTCCGTCTAAAGACAGAAACGCAGCTCCTTTGAATATCTCACTGGTAAATGAAACAAGGTCGATACACACGTTACACCACTGTAAATGGCAAAAGAGAAATAAACAAATTAATTACTAATCATTTACAGGAGCAATTAAAATAATGTAGTTCACAAATGCCACTGAATGAGTCTTGTGGACACTTCTATTGACTCTTCTATTAAATTTTGATGGAAACATTGTTGCCAATGAAAAAAATAAAGAAATGAGCAATGCATGAGCCCCTCCCTCATTTGTATATTTAAATAGTTGATATTCTCTTCATCCTTTCAGATTTTGGACATTGTTGTCATTAAAAAGAGTAATTAGACCTGATTTAGAAGAAAACTATGTTAAATCTATGATATCTGCTGTACATCTATACCAAGAAAACAATAGTGTATATATTTATATTTGGTTTAAGTGATGCCACAACATTTAATTAAACACAAATAATATTTAATTTTCTGACACAGATGCACAGTGTAATCTAGGCAACTACTATCTTTAATATTTTGACTGGTGACATGTACAAGAAAACGTGACGTACTGTATTTGGACCCAGTGAACTTTCTGATTTTTAAATCATAGCTAATGAAAGCCACAAAGAGCCATCATTATTTTGTTCTGATTTTGCACTAGTGCTTATATTAATGTCAAAGCTTTCTAAAGTAAAACAAAAGGTTTCATGCGGTATTTTTGAGTCACTGGTTTGAGTATTTTAATGTAAGTGTGCACTGTGTTCCATTTAAATACTAAGGAACAATCACCTCTGCAGCAATTTAATTTCTGAGAGAGCAATTATTTTAAATTACCCCATTTGGCAAAACAAATAAAAACCCCAAAATCTCAAAAAGGGTGCATAAGACTGAAACCGAGTATTAGGCTATATAATGAACCTGAGAATAACACTTTTACTTATGTGTCTAATATAATTATATAGTTTTGTAATTTGTATGACAAATGAACAAGTG